>NC_057796.1:140039633-140303606 GCF_018294505.1 Triticum aestivum | reverse complement strand
CCCACATTGCTCCACCGACGTACTTCTTCCTCCTATATATACCTACGTACCCCCAAACCATCAGGGGCATCCACGAAACCCTAATTCCACCGCCGCAACCTTCTATACCTGTGAGATCCCATCTTGGGGCCTTTTCCGGTGCTCCACTGGAGGGGGCATTGATCACGGAGGGCTTCTACATCAACACCGTAGACTCTCCGATGATGTGTGAGTAGTTTACCTCAGACCTTCGGGTCCATAGTTATTAGCTAGATGGCTTCTTCTCTCTCTTTGGATCTCAATACAAAGTTCTCCTCGATTCTCTTGGAGATCTATTCGATGTAATCTTCTTTTGCGGTGTGTTTGTCGAGACCGATGAATTGTGGGTTTATGATCAAGTTTATCTATGAACAATATTTGAATCTCCTCTGAATTCTTTTATGTATGATTGGTTATCTTTGCAAGTCTCTTCGAATTATCAGTTTGGTTTGGCCTACTAGATTGATCTTTCTTGCAATGGGAGAAGTGCTTAGCTTTGGGTTCAAACTTGCGGTGCTCGATCCCAGTGACAGAAAGGGAAACGACATGTATTGTATTGTTGCCATCGAGGATAACAAGATGGGGTTTATATCATATTGCATGAGTTTATCCCTCTACATCATGTCTTCTTGCTTAAAGCGTTACTCTGTTCTTATGAACTTAATACTCTAGATGCATGCTGGATAGCGGTCGATGTGTGGAGTAATAGTAGTAGATGCAGGCAGGAGTCGGTCTACTTGTCGCGGATGTGATGCCTATATACATGATCATACCTAGATATTCTCATAACTATGCTCAATTCTATCAATTGCTCGACAGTAATTTGTTCACCCACCGTAATACTTATGCTTTTGAGAGAAGCCACTAGTGAAACCTATGGCCCCCGGGTCTATTTTCCATCATATTAATCTTCCAACACTTAGCTATTTCTATTGTCGTTTATTTTTACTTTGCATCTTTATTTCTCTTTATTATAAAAATACCAAAAATATTACCTTATCATATCTATCAGATCTCATTCTCGTAAGTGACCGTGAAGGGATTGACCACCCCTTTATCGTGTTGGTTGCGAGGTTCTTATTTGTTTGTGTAGGTGCGTGGGACTCGAGCGTGGTCTCCTACTAGATTGATACCTTGGTTCTCAAAAACTGAGGGAAATACTTACGTTACTTTACTGCATCACCCTTTCTGCTTCAAGGGAAAACCAACGCGGTGCTCAAGAGGTAGCAGTGGCTCCCCCTGATGTTACTAGGGTATAGGAGTATATATAGGCGAAAGAAGTACGTCGGTGGAGCTACGAGAGGCCCACGAGGGTGGGGGTGCTCCTACCCCCTGGGTGCGCCCTCCTGCCTCGTGGCTTCCTCGTGGTTCCAGACTTTGACTCCAAGTCTTCTGGATTGCTTTCGGTCCAAGAAAGATCCTCGCGGAGGTTTCATTCCGTTTGGACTCCGTTTGGTGTCCCTTTTCCGCAAAACTCTAAAATAGACAAAAAAACAGAAACTGGCACTGGGCCTCCGGTTAATAGGTTAGTCCCAAAAATAATATAAAAGAGAATATTAAAGCCCATTAAACATCCTAAACAGATAATATAATAGCATGGAACAATCAAAAATTATAGATACGTTGGAGATGTATCAAGCATCCCCAAGCTTAATTCCTGCTCGTCCTCGAGTAGGTAAATGATAAAAACAGAATTTTTGATGTGGAATGCTACCTAACATAATTATCAATGTAATTTTCTTTATTGTGGCATGAATGTTCAGATCAGAAATATTCAAGACAAAAGTTTAATATTGACATAAAAATAATAATACTTCTAGCATACTAACAAAGTAATCATATCTTCTCAAAATAACATGGCCAAAGAAAGTTCATCCCTACAAAATCATATAGTTTGGCTATGCTCCATTTTCGTCACACAAAATATTCAAATCATGCACAGCCCCGGTTTCAGCCAAGCAATTGTTTCATACTTTAGTATTCTCAAACTTTTTCAACTTTCACGCAATACATGAGCGTGACCCATGGACATAGCACTATAGGTGGAATAGAATGGTGGTTGTGGAGAAGACAAAAAAGGAGGAAGATGGTCTCACATCAACTAGGCATATTAATGGGCTATGGAGATGCCCATCAATAGATATCAATGTGAGTGAGTAGGGATTGCCATGCAACGGATGCACTAGAGCTATAAATGTATGAAAGCTCAACAAAAGAAACTAAGTGGGTGTGCATCCAACTTGCTTGCTCACGAAGACCTAGGGAATTTTGAGGAAGCCCATCATTGGAATATACAAGCCAAGTTCTATAACAAAAATTCCCACTAGTATATGAAAGTGACAAAATAAGAGACTCTCTATCATGAAGATCATGGTGCTACTTTGAAGCACAAGTGTGGAAAAAGGATAGTAGCATTGTCCCTTCTCTCTTTTTTTTGGCTTCTTTGGCCTCTTTTTTTCATTGGCTTCTTTGGCCTCTTTTTTTCCTCACACGGGACAATGCTCTAATAATTATAATCATCACACTTGTATTTATTTACACCTCAAGGATTACAACTCGATACTTAGAACAAAATATGACTCTATATGAATGCCTCCAGCGGTGTATCGGGATGTGCAATGAATCAAGAGTGACATGTATGAAAAATTATGAATGGTGGTTTTGCCACAAATACGATGTCAACTACATGATCATGCAAGGCTATATGACAATGATGGAGCGTGTCATAATAAACGGAACGGTGGAAAGTTGCATGGCAATATATCTCGGAATGGCTATGGAAATGCCATAATAGGTAGGTATGGTGGCTGTTTTGAGGAAGGTAAATGGTGGGTTTATGGTACCGGCGAAAGTTGCGCGGTACTAGAGAGGCTAGCAACGGTGGAAGGGTGAGAGTGCGTATAATCCATGGACTCAACATTAGTCATAAAGAACTCACATACTTATTGCAAAAATCTACAAGTCATCAAAACCAAGCACTATGCGCATGCTCCTAGGGGAGTGGTTGGTAGGAGTTAACCATCGCGCGATCCCGACCTCCACACATAAGGAAGACAATCAAAGAAACACCTCATGCTTCAAATTTGTTACACACCGGTTACCATACGTGCATGCTACAGGACTTGCAAACCTCAACACAAGTATTTCTCAAATTCACAATTACTATACTAGCATGACTCTAATATCACCATGCTCATATCTCAAAACAATCATCAAGCATCAAACTTCTCATAGTATTCAACACACCTTATATGAAAGTTTTTATTATACCCATCTTAGATGCCCATCATATTAGGACTAGTTTTATAGCCAAAGCAAATTACCATGCTGTCCTAAATACTCTCAAAATAATATAAGTGAAGCATGATAGATCAATAATTTCTATAAAATAAAACCACCACCGTGCTCTAAAAAGATATAAGTGAAGCACTAGAGCAAAATTATCTAGCTCAAAAGATATAAGTGAATCACATAGAGTATTCTAATAAATTATGGTTCATGCGTGTCTCTCCCAAAAGGTGTGTACAGCAAGGACGATTGTGGTAAACTAAAAGGCAAAGACTCAAATCATACAAGACGCTCCAAGCAAAACACATATCATGTGGTGAATAAAAATATAGCCTCAAGTAAAGTTACCGATAGATGAAGACGAAAGAGGGGATGCCATCCGGGGCATCCCCAAGCTTAGGCTTTTGGTTGTCCTTGAATTTTACCTTGGGGTGCCTTGGGCATCCCCAAGCTTAGGCTCTTGCCACTCCTTATTCCAAAATCCATCAAATCTTTACCCAAAAACTTGAAAATTTCACAACACAAAACTTCAACAGAAAATCTCATGAGCTCCGTTAGTATAAGAAAATAAACCAGCACTTTAAGGTACTGTAATGAAATCATTCTTTATTTATATTGGTATTAAACCTACTGTATTCCAACTTATCTATGGTTCATACCCCCCGATACTACTCATAGATTCGTCAAAATAAGCACACAACACATGAAAAACAGAATCTGTCAAAACCAGAACAGTCTGTAGCAATCTATAACTTTCAAATACTTCTGTAACTCAAATAATTCTGAAATAAATTGGTGGACGTGAGGAATTTTTCTATTAATCATCTTCAAAAATAATCAACCTAAAAGAACTCTCCAGTAAAAGATGAAAGCTAATCTCGTGAGCGAAAAAGTTTTTGTTTTTTACAGCAAGATCGCAAAGACTTCACCCAAGTCTTCCCAAAGGTTCTACTTGGCACAAACACTAATTAAAACATAAAACCACATCTAAACAGTAGTTGAATGAATTATTTATTACTAAACAGGAGCAAAAAGCAAAGAACAAAAATAAAATTGGGTTGCCTCCCAACAAGCGCTATCGTTGAACGCCCTTAGCTAGGCATAAAAACAAGAATAGATCTAGGTATTGCCATCTTTGGTATGCAATCCATAAGTGGCTCTCATAATAGATTCATAAGGCAATTTAATTTTATTCCTACGAAAGTGTTCCATGCCTTTCCTTAACGGAAATTGGAATCTAATATTTCCTTCTTTCATGTCAATAATTGCACCAATCGTTCCAAGGAAAGATCTACCAAGAATAATAGGACATGTAGGATTTCAATCTATATCAAGAACAATGAAATCTACGGGCACATAATTCCTATTTGCAACAATAAGAACATCATTAATCCTTCCCATAGGTTTCTTAATGGTGGAATCCGCAAGATGCAAATTTAAAGAACAATAATCAAATTCACGGAAACCTAGCACATCACACAAGGTTTTTGGAATCGTGGAAACAGTAGCACCCAAAACACACAAAGCATAGCATTCATAATCTTTAATCTTAATTTTAATAGTAGGTTCCACTCATCATAAAGTTTTCTAGGGATAGAAACTTCTAGTTCAAGCTTTTCTTCATAGGATTGCATTAAAGCATCAACAATATGTTTAGTAAAAGCTTTATTTTGATTATAAGCATGAGGAGAATTTAACACGGAGTGCAAGAAGGAAATAGAATCTATCAAAGAGCAATTATGATAATTAAATTCCTTGAAATCCAAAATAGTGGGTTCATTGCTATGTAAAGTTTTGACCTCTTCAATCCCACTTTTATTAATTTTTGCATCAAGATCTAAAAACTCCGAATCATTGGGACTCCTTTTAACTAAAGTTGACACATCTCTAGTCCCATCTTTATCAAGATTCATATTGGAAAACAAAGATTTAATAGGAGTCACATCAATCACTTTTAGATCTTCATCATTATTACCATGAATACTAGAAGAACACGCTTTCACAAAGCAATCTTTTTTAGCACGCATCCTAGCGGTTCTTTCTTTGCACTCATCAATGGAAATTCTCATGGCTTTGAGAGACCCATTGATGTCATGCTTAGGTGGAATAGATCTAAGTTTCAAAGAACCAAAATTGTTCCTACCAAAAAAATTCACATCCATAGATTCATTATTATTCTCAATTAAAGTGGACAAAGGCATATCATTAGGATCAGAAGAAACACTTTTATTAGCAAACAATTTCATAAGTTCATCCATCTTTCCACTCAAAACATTAATCTCTTCAATCGCATGAACTTTTTTACTAGTGGATCTTTCGGTGTGCCATTGAGAATAATTAACCATAATATTGTCTAGGAGTTTAGTAGCTTCTCCAAAAGTGATTTCCATAAAAGTGCCTCCCGCGGCCGAATCTAAAAGATTTCTAGAAGCAAAATTCAGTCCGCATAAATTTTTTGTATAATCATCCACAAATTCAAACCATGTGTAGGGCAATTATGTATCATTAATTCCATCCTCTCCCAAGCTTGTGCAACATGCTCATCATAAAGTTGCTTAAAATTCATAATATCGTTCCTAAGAGAGATGATCTTAGCAGGAGGAAAATACTTAGAGATAAGCATCTTTGCACTTATTCCATGAATCCATACTATTTTTAGGCAAATAAGCGAACCAAGTTTTAGCACAATCTCTAACCGAAAATGGAAATAGCTTCAATTTAACAATATCATCATCCACATCTTTCTTCTTTTGCATATCACACAAATCAACAAAGTTATTTAGATGGGTAGCGGCATCTTCACTAGGAAGGCTAGAAAATTGATCTTTCATAATAAGATTCAACAAAGTTGTATTAATTTCACAAGACTCAGCATCGGTAGTAGGAGCAATCGGAGTGCTAATAAAATCATTGTTGTTGGTATTGGAAAAGTCACACAATTTAGTATTATCTTGATCCATCGTGACAAACAATCAATCAGCCACACAAGCACACAAGAAGCAAGCGAAAAGAGACGAACGGAAGAGGGGCGAAGAAAAAGCAAAGGTTTTCGAAAATTGTTTTAGAAGTGGGGGAGAGGAAAACGAGAGGCGAATGGCAAATAATGTAATGCGAGGGAGAAGAGTTTATGATGGGTACTTGGTATGTCTTGACTTGGCGTAGATCTCCCCGGCAACGGCGCCAGAAATCCTTCTTCCTACCTCTTGAGCATGCCTTGGTTTTTCCTTGAAGAGGAAAGGGTGATGTAGCAAAGTAGCGTAAGTATTTCCCTCAGTTTTGTGAACCAAGGTATCAATCCAGTAGGAGACAACGCACAAGTCACCTAGTACCTGCACAAAAAATAAAGAACCTTGCAACCAACCGTGATAAAGGGGTTGTCAATCCCTTCACAGTCACTCGCAAAAGTGAGATCTAATAGAGATAGTAAAGTAAATATTTTTGGTATTTTTGTTGTATAGATTGGAAAGTACAGATCGCAAAATAGTAAACGAGATGCGATGTAAATAAAAGAGATGTAATATAATAGGAAAGAGACCCGGGGGCCATAGGTTTCACTAGTGGCTTCTCTCAAGATAACATGTATTACGGTGGGTGAACAAATTACTGCCGAGCAATTGATAGAAAAGCGCATAGTTATGAACATATCTAAGGCAATGATCATGAATATAGGCATCACGTCCGTGTCAAGTAGACCGAAACAATTCTGCATCTACTACTATTACCCCACACATCGACCGCCATCTAGCATGCATCTAGAGTATTAAGTTCATAAGAACAGAGTAACGCATTAAGCAAGTTGACATGACGTAGAGGGATAAACTCAAGCAATATGATATAAAACCCATCTTTTTATCCTCGATGGCAACAATACAATACGTGCCTTGCTGACCCTACTGTCACTGGGAAAGGACACTGCAAGATTGAACCCAAAGCTAAGCACTTCTCCCATTGCAAGAAAGATCAATCTAGTAGGCCAAACTAAACCGATAATTCGAATAGACTTGCAAAGATATCAAATCATGCATATAAGAATTCAGAGAAGAACCAAATAATATTCATAGATAAGCTTGTTCATAAATCCACAATTCATCGGATCTCGGCAAACATACCGCAAAAGAGTATTACATCGAATAGATCTCCAAGAACATGGAGGAGAACTTTGTATTGAGAATCAAAGAGAGAGAAGAAGCCATCTAGCTAATAACTATGGACCCGAAGGTCTATGGTAAACTAATCACGCTTCATCAGAGAGGCAATGGTGTTGATGTAGAAGCCCTCCGTGATCGATTCCCCCTCCAGAAGATCGCCGGAAAAGGCCCCAAGTTGGGATCTCATGGGTACATAAGGTTGCAGCGGTAGAAAAGTGGTTTCGTGGCTCCCCCTAATGTTTCTAGGGTATAAGAGTATATATAGGCGAAAGAAGTATGTCGGTGGAGCTACAAGGGGCCCACGAGGGTGGGGGGCGTGCCTACCCCCTGGGCGCGCCCTCCTGCCTCGTGGCTTCCTCGTGGAGTTCCAGACTTCGACTCCAAGTCTTCTGGATTGCTTTCGGTCCAAGAAAGATCCTCGCGAAGGTTTCATTCCGTTTGGACTCCATTTGGTATCCCTTTTCTGCAAAACTCTAAAATAGGCAAAAAAACAGAAACTAGCACTGGGCCTCCGGTTAATAGGTTAGTCCCAAAAATAATATAAAAGAGCATATTAAAGCCCATTAAACATCCAAAACAAATAATATAATAGCATGGAACAATCAAAAATTATAGATACGTTGGAGACGTATCAGCACCCCAAACACACAAGTTGATCTTTTAGCCGTGTGCGGTGCCCCCCTCCACAGAAACACACCTCGGTCATATCGCCATAGTGCTTAGGCGAAGCCCTGCGCCAATAACTTCATCATCACCGTCACCACGCCGTCGTGCTGACGAATTTTCTCCCTCGGGCTGAACTGGATCAAGAGTTCGAGGGACGTCACCGAACTGAACGTGTGCAGATCACGGAGGTGCCGTGCGTTCGGTACTTGGATCGGTTGGATCGCGAAGACGTTCGACTACATCAACCGCATTACTAAATGCTTCCGCTTTCGGTCTACGAGGGCACATGGACACACTCTCCCCGCTCGTTGCTATGCTTCTCCTAGATAGATCTTGCGTGATCGTAGGCAAATTTTTTGAAATACTACATTCCCGAACACGAGGGTGGACTACTCCCTCCTCATCGTGGTGGCTGCCAGGATGATGAAGATGGCCACCGGAGATGATTCCCCCCTCCGGCAGGGTGCCGGAACGGCTCTAGATTGGTTTTCTATGGCTACAGCGCCTTGCGGCGGCGGAACTTCTGATCTAGGTTAACCACGAAGGGTTTCGGAATATTTGGGAATTTATAGTGCAAAGAGGGGGTGCGGGAGGCCACCGAGGTGGGCACAACCCACCTGGGCGCGCCAGGGGGCCCTGGCGTGCCCTGGTGGGTTGTGCCCCCCTCGGGGCACCCCCCAGGTGCAGCTCTGTCCCATTGGGTTCCTTCTGGTCCAAAAAAATCTCTGTAAAGTTTCGCGGTTTTGGACTCCGTTTGATATTGATTTCCTGCGATGTAAAAAACAAGCAAAAAACAACCACTAGCACTGGACACTGGGTCAATAGGTTAGTCCCAAAAAATGATATGAAGTTGCTATAAAATGATTGTAAAACATCCAAAAATGATAAAATAACAGCATGAATACTTCATAAATTATAGATACGTTGGAGATGTATCAGCATCCTCAAGCTTAATTCCTACCCGTCCTCGAGTAGGTAAATGATAAAAGAAATAATTTATGAAGTGTGAATGCTAGCAAAGTGCATAAGTTTGATCAATGATAATTTCAATCACTTTTCCTAGCATCATAATAGCAATTCTTTCTTATAAAACTTCTCATGTTATAGTAGCAACCAATTCCTATGTTAAGGTTCAAACAATGAATTCTCTTTAAACCCAACAACCTATGTTCTCAGTCACCAAGCAATTGCAATTCAACTTGTTCAACAGAGTTTAAGTAAGAGCTCCACATACTCAACCATCATATAGTCTTCTATGATTGCTAACACTCACCGCATACACATGAGCAAAACGTTTCAACCGGACACATAGAAAGATAGGGTCTTATTGTTTTGCCTCCCAATGTATTCACCTCAAGGGTGATGTCAACAATAATAACTCATGCTACCCATATTCAACTGGACATATGTGCCTAGATCTTTCCTCACCACATGATGCTTGCCAAAAGAGAAAAATAAAAAGGAATAGAGAGAATAACTTTGACTCTTTGCATAAAAATAAATACTGAAAAGTAAAAGATAGGCCCTTTGCAGAGGGAAGCAGAGGTTGCCATGCGCTTATTTGTTTGTATGCTCAATCCCTTAGTGGAAAAGAACGTCACGTTGTATTGCCCCTTAAGATGGCAACCTTTATTATGCAGTTTGTCACTTTTATTCTTTGCCATCCAAGTTCGTACAACGCTCAATTTTCTCTTACACTAAATGATCTCACTTTTAGAAGCAATTTTTATTGCCTTATTGCACCGATGACAACTTACTTGAAGGATCTTGCTCAATCCTTAGGTAGGTATGGTGGACTCTAGAAAATAAGATTTGGGTTTAAGGGTTTTTGGATGCACAAGTAGTATCTCTACTTGGTGTGGAATTTTTGGCTAGCAAAGATGGGGGGCAAGCACCACATGTTGAAGGATCTATGACAATATAACTTCTATGTGAATATGAGCAAACATAAATCATTACGTTGTCGTCCTTGTCCAACGTCAACAATTTTGGCATATAATATTTTTTATGGGGGCTCACAATCACAAAAGATTTCCATAATAGTGTATTTTCATGTGAAAGTTCTCTTCCTTATACTAATTATTTGTGAATTGCTTGTATGACCAATATTGTGATTGTCAAGCCTCAAAAGATTTCACTTTCTAACCCCAATGTGAAGCTACCACTAAGAATGATATGATTTCAACTTCATGACATCCAGTTTATTCAACAATTTACTCATAGGATATAAGTGAAGCACAAGAGCAATTCCATAGAAAAGAGCTTCGTTGACGGGATGTGAATGTCGCTTACTTAGCATCCCTGGCAATTATTTGAGGACTCTATTTTATTTAAAAACTTTCAAATCTAAGTATTTTATTAAAATAGCAAGTAAAACAAAAATAAAATGACATTCTAAGAATAGCACAACTCATGTGAAGAAGCAAAAACTTAGACTCAACCGATAGTAACCGATAATTGTTGAAGAAGAAAGGTGGGATGCCTACCAGGGCATCCCCAAGCTTAGATGCTTGAGACTTCTTGAATATTATCTTGGAATGCCTTGGGCGTCCCCAAGCTTGAGCTTTTGTGTCTCCTTAATTCTTCTCATATCACGGTTTTCCTAAATCTCAAAAGCTTCATCCACACAAAACTCAACAAGAACTCATAAGATAAGTTAGTATAAACTAATACAAAAACTTTATCATTCTCTACTGTAGCAAATCACTAAAATTATTATTCAACATTGCATACCAAATGCCTCTGCATATTTAATACTTCTATCCACAAATAGAATCATTAAACAAGCAAACATATGCAAACAATGCAAACATAACAGCAATCTGCCAAAACAATACAGTCTGTAAAGAATGCAATATTCATCATACTTCCCTAACTCCAAAAATTATGAAATTCTACCACACTGTAGAAAATTTATCAGAGCTTATTATGCAAAAAGTTTCAAAAATTTATCACATTCTGAATTTTCTTGGGAATTTTTGCAACAGCGGTAAACTTTCTGTTTTCGAACAGCAACATGTAGACTTGTAAAATAAGCATAGTAAAGGCTATCAATGCCACTTTTATTGAAATAAAAGATGCAAAACATTATTCTAAATAACAGCAAGAAAATCCTAACAAAATAAATTGACGCTCCAAGCAAAACACATATCATGTGACGAATGAAAACATAGCTCCAAGTGAGGTTACCGATAATGTTGGAGACGAAAGAGGGGATGCCTTACGGGGCATCCCCAAGCTTAGTTGTTTGGATCTTCCTTGAATATTACCTTGGGGTGCCTTGGGAATCCCCAGTCATAGGGTCTTGTCACTCCTTATTCTCCTCATATCGACATCTCTTGAAAACTTCAATCACACAAAACTTAACAAAACTTCGTGAGACAGGTTCGTATGATAAATTGCAAGCCATTTCACTTTGGTACTGTCAAAGACAAGATTCATAATCTTTCTCACACCATGCCTACTGTAGCATATCATTTCCACAATTTATATTGAGCAATATAAGCCACAGAAACTAGAAAACAAGCAAACTATGCATTGAAAACAGAATCTGTCAAAAACAGAACAGTCTGTAATGATCTGGATAACTACCATACTTCTGCTACTCCAAAAAACATGATCATCTCATACAACAATTTATATCTCATCACGTCTTGACCATATCACATCACAACAAGCCTTGCAAAAATTAGTTAGACGTCCTCTACTTTGTTGTTGCAAGTTTTGCGTGGCTGCTATAGGCTTCTAGCAAGAACCGTTCTTACCTACGCATCAAAACCACAATGATTTTTCGTCAAGTGTGTTGTTTTAACCTTCAACAAGGACCAGGCGTAGTCAAACTCGATTCAACTAAAGCTGGAGAAACAGACACCCACTAGCCACCTGTGTGCGAAGCACGGCGGTAGAACCAGTCTCATGAACGCGGTCATGTAATGTCTGTCTGGGCCGCTTCATCCAACAATACCGCCGAATCAAAGTAAGACATGCTGGTAAGCAGTATGACTATTATCGCCCACAACTCATTGTGTTCTACTCGTGCATATAACATCTACGCATAGACCTGGCTCGGATGCAACTATTGGGGAACGTAGTATTTCAAATTTTTTGCCTACGATCACGCAAGATCTATCTAGGAGAAGCATAGCAACGAGCGGGGAGAGTGTGTCCACGTACCCTCGTAGATCGAAATCGGAAGCGTTTAGTAACGCGGTTGATGTAGTTGAACGTCTTCGTGATCCAACCGATCCAAGTACCGAACGTACACTAGTACAGCGAGCTCCTAAACAAACGGTTTAAGACCCCTTTCTGCGACGGCATCTGGAACCGTCGCCAAGTGAGTGTGGGTGATAGGGGGGTCCTTCCCACATGACCCATAAACCGTCGGGGATATGCCCTCCTGGCACACACGTTCGGCAAAATGAGGTCGTGTGCAACCGGCGAGCGCTCAAATACGAAAATACGTACAGTAGAGCTAAAAAAAATACAATTATATGGCGAAATTCTTTCCGGTCGCAAGTACAACCCACACAGTCAGTCCCCGCTAAACGTTTCCGTTCGTATGTACATCCCACACAGTCGCTCGAAGGAAAACGTTTCCGTTCACAGGTACGTCACACACAATTTTTCCCGTTAAATCGCTTGCGTTATTGAATATATCACACACGGTCCGTGGAAGAAACTGTGTGGCAAAGGCTGTCCATCACACACAGTTTTCATGTGGTAAACGTTTGCGCAAGGTGGCCTAACGCAAACAGTTTTCAAGAGAAAGTCGTGTGTGATTGTTCATTGATCCAACACGGTTTATTCCTAGAAACAGTGTGCGTTGCCTGAGGTCATCGCCCACAGTATTTTTTTAACAACCGTTTGCAATAGCAAAACCCAATTAGTAGGCTAATCCGCCACTAGCAGGCTAATTATCCGATTATTCATAATCCATTTATTAATCTAATTGACAGTTCATATTAAGCACACAATATATTTCATTTTCATAATTGAAATACATCAGAGTACAACATCATATAGCTTCAGCACTCAGCTACCACATTACACAACTACACCAGGACCAAGTTTCACATGCAACATCTATAACCTTTCGAAATTAGCATCATAGACGGTACATAGACAGATGTATCTCATCTGGAAAACTGCTGAAGCAGAAGGCGGATATTGAGCCTTCATTGATGTTGAAGGTCTTTGTAACTTTAGGCCCGTGCCTGTGGATGATTGACCGTGCATCCTTCATCGTCTTCAGGAACACTTCAATATTGAATCGTGGGTGTTGTATGAATACCTTCCTCGCCTCCTGAGCATACAGGTGGTTTGAGAGGTAATCATTAGTGAACTACTTTGGAAAGGCCTGAAAACAAGGATGTGCATAAATATCTTCTCTATATTGGAAATGGGGCAAAGGAATAAAAAAAGTCAAGGTATAATAGTTAGTACCATCCTGTAGTGAACTGATGTCTTCTTCATTGTGCAGACAAAGATCTTGTTGTTTTTTGTCGCTAATTTCTTTATCCTAACAATCTTTCTGAGTTTCTTGACTTGACTGATATTCATGGACAACTCATTTCCCCATATGCAAAAAGGGTCGAATAGTGGGTCAAAACCTCTGACAGCAGGACCTACATGTGCAAGACCAAATTGTTAGAAACCTAAATATTAGAATGGTTCCTGCAATTGCACAATAATGTGCAGACAACGGACCATGCACGTGCTAATCTCGATTGTAAACCTCAGTGCTTCCCATTGTTTCCCTGCAACACATATAAGGTAGTTAGTCATCAGGTTAAGTAAGGGTTCGCATGCTATCAGTAAAATATGTTGATGAAAAATAATCACATTGCAGATTCATCAGATTAATTCAAGCCATAGGGAAAACCCATTTATCCAAACCAAGCATGATTAAGAACTAGGAAATATAGCACTTGTATATGTTTCTCATGTATTAAGTGCAGCCAAATTCGATTTATTCCTCACATGCACAACAATACAAAATTCTACCCACGACAATTGGACATCGCATTGCAGAATTAAACCAAGCAGTTAACTAAACACCACAACAAATGAACCAAACATTAACTGAGCACCACATTGCACAATATAACATTGAACCAAGCAATTAACTAAACACCACAACAAATGAACCAAACATTAACTGAGCACCACATTGCACAATATAACATACTCCTAATAGAAGATCAGACAGTTAACCAAACAGTTAACTACAGGCAATTGTAGCAATTGTATTTGTTTCTCATGTATTTACTACAGCCAAATTCAATTTATTCCTCACATGGTATACAATAACAGAATGCACCCACAATTTTGTAAAGATAAATTTTATTTATTTCTCACATGGAAGACAATACAAAATTGCAGCCTGAAGAATTGAACATCACATTTGAAGAATTCAACCAAACAGTTAACTGAAGATGACAACTAATTAACAAAACAGTTAATAAGTGAGCACTACATTGCACGACATATAGAACATATACACTAGAGCAACAGATTGCATGGTAAAATTAGATAGCACAAATTCACTAGAATTTGTGAAGGAAAGGCAGGAGCAGCACACGCAACGAGTAAACCGAGCATGCATAACCGGCGTAGCTAGCAAATGGCAAGGTGCTCCTTCAAGATCTGGGGGTCGGCATGAATGGCAGCCATCACGACCTCATCCGCGCGTGCGGCCGCGATTTGCTTCTCTGTTGCCAAATGCTCCTTGAGGTCCTGGCTACACTGCGTGCACCATGGCTTAGGCCGGCGCTTATTTGGTGGAGGGGTCAGTGATTTGGGTGGAAGGTGTCGCGCTCGCACCGGTGGTAGGGGCATGTGGGATGTGGAAGGAGGAGGAGGATGGGGGTCGGGTGTGGATTACCTGCCTGGATAGGCGAGGCCGAGGAGCGTGAAGGAGGGTCGCCGATGAGGAGGCAGCGGCGCTGCAAGAAAGGAGTGAAGGTTTCAACTTGGAAAGGAAGGCGGAAAGAGGGGAAATGTGGCTTTTGGTGAGGAGGAGGGGCGGGGAGGTAGATATTTCCGCGGAAGCCGAAAATTTGGAATCGCTTCAACCAAAAAACAGGCGCGCAAAGTGTCATCGGACACGGTCCCTTATTCAGAACTGTGTGCGATATGTGAACATCACAAACGATTTAGATAGCTAAACCCGTGTGTGTTGAGTTTGAACGTCAAAAATTTTGGTTCGAATTATCCTGGTTACAGTGGTCATCCACGTCATTGTATAATTTGGGTACACAAAGGAGACTAACTTCTTAATCGAGCAAGTTCATCAATTAAACAGAGCTAGCTAACCTAAACATTACACTAACAAATTAAAGACCAATGCTCTTAATTAAACAAAACAAAGAGTACTACTACGGCTGGTGCTCGTCGATCTTCGCCGCCGCCTCCATGTCCAGCTCACGCCCGACGGTCTCCTGGGGAAGGGGCTCCATGGCATCCATCGCACCATACTCGGCAAGCATCTCGCCATCCGCGTCCGCCATCTCTTTGGAAAAGGCCGCCACAAGATGGGCGTGGGCGGACGCCATCTGGGCTCTGGCGGGCTCCGTCGTGGCAAGGTATGCCGTGCAGGAACGGACGGCTGCTCGAACTCTCTCGGCGATTGCCAGCTCTTCGGCCATGGGTTGCCGACCGTTGTCGGAGAAGCTTCATTCGATTTGTGCGGTGACCGCCACGAGCTGGGCGTGGACGGCCTCGACATGGTAGTGGGCGGCCTCCAGCAGGGCTAAGCCCGCCGCTGCAGAACGGACAGCTGATGTGCCGCTCTCACCAGGTTCTATCCCCGAGGCAGATGCTGCTGCCGCCGCCAGAGAAGCAACAGCGGCCGTTTGGGCTGCCTTGGCCGCCCCGACGCAGACTGCAGTCACCATCACGAAGCTTGTTAGCACGCGCCTGGCGGCTGTGGTCGTGCTCTCGCCGGAGTGGGCCGCCGAAGTTGCCCTCACGACGTGGGTCCACGTCCCCATCTTTCACCGGTGACGAATGAACAGTGAAATGATATTTGGGGAGTGAGCTAGTGTGCTTGACACGCCGACTGTGGACTGTAGCCGACGCACCTTCTCTCATAAGCCATGGGCATACTATACACCGACGGCGCTCCAAGATATTTTGTGCTGCATCTCACACGGTTGAAGATAATAAACTGTGTGCGGTCTACTTGATTTATCATCTCGATCATTTGAATTACGTAATGGGGTCACAACTACAAAGGATGGTGTTTGAATTGTTAGCACTTATATCGGCAGTGAACATGCAACTATAGGTGTGTCGTCAAAAAAATTCAAATTTTATGCATTTTTATATTCAGGGTTCGTTTGTACATTTTTATACATTAACTGGGTTTTCCATGCATTTTATGCGCATAATTCAAATTTGAGCTACATGCGCATGCTCTAGTGCATATAAACTTATTGAAAAATCGAATATGTGTCCTTGGTTGCATGCTTAGGTTCCATGCAAGAAATGGGAATGAATTTCAAACACCCTCCCACCGTCACTCGGCCGCAAACATTGAGATGCCTGGTTATTAAATTCTAGTAAATCCAAAACTCGTCTGAAATTCATGAAACTTGGCATGCTATCATGTAGCGGCATCAACATGCCGTGGTACAAATTTTGTCCCATTTGGGGCAGGTTTGGGTATAAGCTTCTCACAACAAGCGTGATGGTTTTGGTAGGGAACGTGCCACCTTTGGGGACGAAACGATATCCGTTGCCTCTTATTGCTTTCAAAAAAATTCGATTGTCAACATAGAACAACAGGAGTGTTGTGCAAATTTTTGTGATTTTTCGGTGTTCATTTGGACATTTTTATGCATTAACTGAGTTTTCAATGCATTTTATGTGCATAATTCAAATTTGAACTACATGCACATGCTCCAGTGCATATAAATTGGTTGAAAAATCAAATCTGTGTCCTTGGGTGCATGCTTAGGTCCCATGCAAGAAATGGGAATGAATTTCAAACACCGGGGCAGCGTTGATTGCCGGCAAAACATTGAGATGCCTTGTCTTTAAATTCTAGTAAATCAAAAACTCGTCTGAAATTCATGAAACTTGGCATGCTATCATGGAGCGGCATCAACATGCCGTGGTACAAATTTTGTCCCATTTGGGGCAGGTTTGGGTATATGCTTCTCACAAACCGGAGCTTCTCACAACAAGCATGATGGTTTTCGGTAGGGAACGTCCCACCTTTGGGGACGAAACGATATACATTGCCTCTTATTGCTTTCAAATTTTTTTCTCGTGTCAACATAGAACAACAGGAGTGTTGTGTGAATTTTTGTGTTTTTTCGGGGTTCGTTTGGACACTTTTATGCATTAAATGAGTTTTCAATGCATTTTTGTGCAGAATTCAAATTTGAACTACATGCACATGCTCCAGTGCATATAAATTGGTTGAGAAATCAAATCTATGTCCTTGGGTGCATGCTTAGGTCCCATGCAAGAACTGGGAATGAATTTCAAACACCGGGGCACCGTTGATTGCCGGCAAAACATTGAGATGCCTGGTTTTTAAATTCTAGTAAATCCAAAACTCGTCTGAAATTCATGAAACTTGGCATGCTATCATGGAGCAGCATCAACATGCTGTGGTACAAATTTTGTCCCATTTGGGGCATGTTTGGGTATATGCTTCTCACAAACTAGAGCTTCTCACAACAAGCATGATGGTTTTCGGTAGGGAACGTCCCACCTTTGGGGACGAAACGATATCCATTGCCACTTATTGCTTTCAAATTTTTTTCTCGTGTCAACATAGAACAACAGGAGTGTTGTGTGAAATTTTGTGATTTTTTGGGGTTCGTTTGGACATTTTTATGTATTAACTGACTTTTCAATGCATTTTATGTGCAGAATTCAAATTTGAACTACATGCACATGCTCCAGTGCATATAAATTTGTTGAAAAATCAAATATGTGTCCTTGGGTGCATGCTTGGGTCCCATGCAAGAAATGGGAATGAATTTCAAACACCGGGGCAGCGTTGATTGGCGGCAAAACATTGAGATGCCTGGTTTTTAAATTCTAGTAAATCCAAAACTCGTCTGAAATTCATGAAACTTGGCATGCTATCATGGAGCGGCATCAGCATGCCGTGCTACAAATTTTGTCCCATTTGGGGCAGGTTTGGATATATGCTTCTCACAAACCGGAGCTTCTCACAACAAGCATGATGGTTTTCGGTAGGGAATGTCCCACCTTTGGGGACGAAACGATATCCATTGCCTCTTATTGCTTTCAAATTTTTTTCTCGTGTCAACATTGAACAACAGGAGTGTTGTGTGAATTCTTGTGATTTTTCGGGGTTCGTTTGGACATTTTTATGCATTAACTGAGTTTTCAATGCATTTTATGTGCAGAATTCAAATTTGAACTACATGCACATGCTCGAGTGCATATAAATTGGTTGAAAATCAAATTAGTGTCCTTGGGTGCATGCTTAAGTCCCATGCAAGGAATGGGAATGAATTTCAAACACCGGGGCACCGTTGATTGCGGGCAAAACATTGAGATGCCTGGTTTTTAAATTCTAGTAAATCCAAAACTCGTCTGAAATTCATGAAACTTGGCATGCTATCATGGAGCGGAATCAACATGCCATGGTACAAATTTTGTCCCATTTGGGGCATGTTTGGGTATATGCTTCTCACAAACTGGAGCTTCTCACAACAAGCATGATGGTTTTCGGTAGGGAACGTCCCACCTTTGGGGACGAAATGATATCCATTGCCTCTTAATGCTTTGAAAACTTTTCTCGTGTCAACATAGAACAACAGGAGTGTTGTGTGAATTTTTGTGATTTTTCGGGGTTCGTTTGGACATTTTTATGCATTAACTGAGTTTTCAATGCATTTTTTGTGCACAATTCAAATTTGAACTACATGCACATGCTCCAGTGTATATAAATTGGTTGAAAAATGAAATCTGTTTCCTTGGGTGCATGCTTAGGTCCCATGCAACAAATGGGAATGAATTTTAAACACCGGGGCACCGTTGATTGCCGGCAAAACATTGAGATGCCTGGTTTTTAAATTCTAGTAAATCGAAAACTCGTCTGAAATTCATGAAACTTGGCATGCTATCATGGAGCGGCATCAACATGCCGTGGTACAAATTTTGTCCCATTTGGGGCAGGTTTGGATATATGCTTCTCACAAACTGGTGCTTCTCACAACAAGCATGATGGTTTTCGGTAGGGAACGTCCCACCTTTGGGGACAAAACAATAACCATTGCCTCTTATTGCTTTCAAAGTTTTTCTCGTGTCAACATAGAACAACAGGAGTGTTGTGTGAATTTTTGTGATTTTTCGGGGTTTGTTTGGACATTTTTATGCATTAACTAAGTTTTCAATGCATTTTATGTGCAGAATTCAAATTTGAACTACATGCACATGCTCCAGTGCATATAAATTGGTTGAAAAATCAAATATGTGTCCTTGGGTGCATGCTTAGGTCCCATGCAAGGAATGGGAATGAATTTCAAACACCGGGGCACCGTTGATTGCCGGCAAAACATTGAGATGCCTGGTTTTTAAATTCTAGTAAATCCAAAACTCGTCTGAAATTCACGAAACTTGGCATGCTATCATGGAGCGGCATCAACATGTTGTGGTACAAATTTTGTCCCATTTGGGGCAGGTTTGGGTATATGCTTCTCACAAACCGGAGCTTCTCACGACAAGCACGATGGTTTTCGGTAGGGAACGTCCCACCATTGGGGACGAAACGATATCCATTGCCTCTTATTGCTTTCAAATTTTTTCTTGTGTCAACATAGAACAACAGGAGTGTTGTGTGAATTTTTGTGATTTTTTGGGGTTCGTTTGGACATTTTTATGCATTAACTGAATTTTCAATGCATTTTATGTGCAGAATTCAAATTAAACTACCTGAACATGCTCCAATGCATATAAATTGGTTGAAAAATCAAATCTATGTCCTTGGGTGCATGCTTAGGTCCCATGCAAGAAATGGGAATGAATTTCAAACACCGGGGCACCGTTGATTGCCGGCAAAACATTGAGATGCCTGGTTTTTAAATTCCAGTAAATCCAAAACTTGTCTAAAATTCATGAAACTTGCCATGCTATCATGAAGCGGCATCAACATGCCGTGGTACAAATTTTGTCCCATTTGGGGCAGGTTTGGGTATATGCTTCTCACAAACTGGAGCTTCTCACAACAAGCATGATGGTTTTCGGTAGGGAATGTCCCACCATTGGGGACGTAACGATATCCATTGCCTCTTATTGCTTTCAAATTTTTTTCTCGTGTCAACATAGAACAACAGGAGTGTTTTGTGAATTTTTGTGATTTTTCGGGGTTCGTTTGGACATTTTTATGCATTAACTGAGTTTTCAATGCATTTTATGTGGATAATTCAAATTAGGGGAACGTAGTATTTCAAAAAAATTGCCTACGATCACGCAAGATCTATCTAGGAGAAGCATAGCAATGAGCGGTGAGAGTGTGCCACGTACCCTCATAGACTGAAAGCGGAAGCGTTTAGTAACGCGGTTGATGTAGCCGAACGTCTTCGCGATCCAACCGATCCAACTACCGAACGTACGACACCTCCGCGATCTGCACAAGTTCAGCTCGGCGACGTCCCTTGAACTCTTGATCCAGTTGAGGCCGAGGGAGAGTTTCGTCAGCACGACAGCATGGTGACGGTGCTGATGAAGTTACTGGCGCAGGGCTTCGCCTAAGCACTACGACGATATGACCGAGGTGTGTATCTGTGGAGGGGGCACCGCACACGGCTAAAAGATCAACTTGTGTGTGTTTGGGGTGCCCGTTGCCTCCGTATATAAAGGAGGGAGAGGGAGAGGCAGCCGGCCCTAGGGGGCGCGCCAAGGTGTGGAGTCCTACTACGGCGCCCTAGTCCTAGTAGGATTCCACCTCCCACACGGAGTAGGAAAGGGGGAAGGGAGAAGGAGAAGGAAAGGGGGGTTGGCCCCCTTCTCGTAGTCCTAATCGGCCTCCTTCCCAAGGGTTGTGGGCTGGTGTGCTTCCCTTTTATGGCCCATAAGGCCCATAACTTCTCCCGGGGGGTTCCGGTAACCTCCCGGTATTCCGGAAAAATGCCTGAACCACTCGGAACCATTCCGATGTCCAAATGCAACCTTCCTATATATGAATCTTTACCTCTTGACCATTTAGAGACTCCTTGTCATCTCTGTGATCTCATCCGGGACTCCGAACAAACTTTGGTTCATCAAATCACATAACTCATAATACAAATCTACAGTCAATAACCAATAGCGGAACCTGGATGCTCATATTGGCTCCTACATATTCTATGAAGATCTTTATCGGTCAAACCGCATAACAACATACGTTGTTCCCTTTGTCATCGGTATGTTACTTGCCCGAGATTCGATCGTTGGTATCATCATACCTAGTTCAATCTCGTTACCGGCAAGTCTCTTTACTTGTTCCGTAATGCATCATCCCATGACTAACTCATTAGTCACATTGCTTGCAAGGCTCATAGTGATGTGCATTACCGAGAGGGCCCAGAGATACCTCTCCGATACACGGAGTGACAAATCCTAATCTCGATCTATGCCAACTCAACAAACACCATCGGAGACACCTGTAGAGCATCTTTATAATCACCCAGTTACGTTGTGACATTTGATAGCACACAAGGTGTTCCTCCGGTATTCGGGAGTTGCATAATCTCATACTCTGAAGAACATGTATAAGTCATGAAGAAAGCAATAGCAATAAATTAAACGATCATAGTGCTAAGCTAACGGATGGGTCTTGTCCATCACATCATTCTCTAATGATGTGATCCCATTCATCAAATGACAACGCATGTCTATGGCTAGGAAACTTAACCATCTTTGATTAACGAGCTAGTCAACTATACTAGGGACACTCTGTTTGTCTATGTATTCACACATGTACTAAGTTTTTGATTAATACAATTCTAGCATGAATAATAAACATTTATCATGATATGAGGAAATATAAATAACAACTTTATTATTGCCTCTAGGGCATATTTCCTTCAGTCTCCCACTTGCACTAGAGACAATAATCTAGTTCACATCGTCATGTGATTTCACACCAATAGTTCACATCTTTATGTGATTAGTTCACATCTCCATGTGACTAATACCCAAAGGGTCTACTAGAGTCAATAATCTGGTTCACATCGCTATCTGATTAACACCCAAAGAGTTATAATGTTTTGCTTGTGAGAGAAGTTTAGTCAACGGGTCTGCCACATACAGAGCCGTATGTATTTTGCAAATTTTCTATGTCTATAATGCTCTGCACGGAGGTACTCTAGCTAATCACTCCCACTTTCAATATGTATCTAGATTGAGACATAGAGTCATCCAGATCGGTGTCAAAGCTTGCATGATGTAAATCTTTACGACGAAGTCTTTGTCACCTCCATAACTGAGAAACATTTCCTTATTCCACTAAGGATAATTTTGACCGCAGTTCAGTGATCCACTCCTGGATCACTGTTGTACCCTCTTGCCAAACTCATGGTGAGGTACACAATAGGTCTGGTACACAGCATAGCATACTTTATAGAACCTATGACTGAGGCATAGGGAATGACTTTTCATTCTCCTTCTATTTTCTGTCGTGGTCGGGTTTTGAGTCTTTACTCAACTTCACACCTTGCAACACAGGCAAGAACTCCTTCTTTGAATGTCCCATTTTGAAATACTTCAAAAAACTTGTCAAGGTATGTACTCATTGAAAAAATTTATCAAGCGTCTTGATCTATCTCTATAGATCTTGATGCTCAATATGTAAGCAGCTTCACCGAGGTTTTTCTTTGAAAAACTCCTTTCAAACACTCCTTTATACTTTCCAGAAAATTCTACATTATTTTCAATCAACAATATGTCATTCACATATACTTATCAGAAATGTTGTAGTGCTCCCACTCACTTTCTTGTAAATATAGGCTTCACCGCAAGTCTGTATAAAACTATATGCTTTGATCAACTCATCAAGGCGTATATTCCAACTTCGAGATGCTTGCACCAGTCCATAGATGGATCGCTGGAGCTTTCATACTTTGTTAGCACCTTTAGGATTGACAAAACCTTCTTGTTGTATCATATACAACTCTTCTTTAAGAAATCCATTAAGGAATGCAGTTTTGACATCTATTTGCCAGATTTCATAAAATGTGGCAATTGCTAACATGATTCGGACAGACTTTTAAGCATCGATACGAGTGAGATAATCTCATCGTAGTCAACACCTTGAACTTGTCGAAAATCTTTTGCGACAATTCAAGTTTTGTAGATAGTAACACTACTATCAGCGGCCGTCTTCCTCTTGAAGATCCATTTATTCTCAATGGCTCGCCGATCATCGGGCAAGTCAATCAAAGTCCATACTTTGTTCTCCTACATGGTTCCCATCGCAGATTTCATGGCCTCAAGCCATTTTGCGGAATCTGGACTCATCATCGCTTCCTCATAGTTCATAGGTTCGTCATGGTCAAGTAACATGACTTCCGGAACAGGATTACTGTACCACTCTGGTGCGGATCTTAGTCTGGTTGACCTACGAGGTTCAGTAGTAACTTGATCAGAAGTTTCATGATCATCATCATTAGCTTCCTCACTAATTGGTGTAGGAATCACTGGAACTGATTTCTGTGATGAACTACTTTTCAATAAGGGAGCAGGTATAATTACCTCATCAAGTTCTACTTTCCTCCCACTCACTTCCTTTGAAAGAAACTCCTTCTCTAGAAAGGATCCACTCTTAGCAACAAAGATCTTGCCTACGGATCTGTGATAGAAGGTGTACCCAACATTTTCTTTTGGGTATCCTATGAAGACGCACTTCTCCGATTTGGGTTTGAGCTTATTAGGCTGAAACTTTTTCACATAAGCATCGCAACCCCAAACATTAAGAAATGACAGCTTAGGTTTCTTGCAAAACCACAGTTCATACGGTGTCGTCTCAACGGATTTTTAGATGGTGCCCTATTTAACGTGAATGCAGCTGTCTCTAATGCATAACCCCAAAATGATAGTGGTAAATCGGTAAGAGACATCATAGATTGCACCATATCTAATAAAGTACTACGACGTATGGACACACCATTACGCTTGGTGTTCCAGGTGGCATGAGTTGCGAAACTATTCCACATTGTTTCAAATGAAGGCCAAACTCGTAACTCAAATATTCGCCTCCGCAATCAGATCGTAGAAACTTTATTTTCTTGTTACGATGATTCTCAACTTCACTCTGAAATTCTTTGAACTTTTCAAATGTTTCAGACTTGTGTTTCATTAACTAGATATATCCATATCTGCTCAAATCATCTGTGAAGGTCAGAGAATAATGATACCCGCCGCGAGCCTCAATACTCATCGGACCGCATACATCAGTATGTATTATTTCCAACAAGTCTGTTGCTCGCTCCATTGTTCCGGAGAACGGAGTCTTAGTCATCTTGCCCATGAGGCATGGTTCGCAAGCATCAAGTGATTCCAAAAGCCCATCAGCATGGAGTTCCTTCATGCGCTTTACACCAATATGACATAAACGGCAGTGCCACTAGTATTTTGCACTATCATTATCAACTTTGCATCTTTTGGCATCAATATCACGAATACGTGTATCACTACTGTCGGTGTACAAAAAGAGGGGCACACTTTTTACCCCTTTACCTGTGCACGGGCAGTCGGAGCCGTGCCCACGGTCACACCAAGCAGAGCAGGGGAGGTGAGCCAAGGTAAGACCGAAGCTCAAGATCATCAGAGCAACGCCAAGGCCAAGACCACAAAGAGTAGAGGGACGAAGCAGGTTCCCCCGGCAAGGCCCTTGCCGGGGCAGCCTCAACAGCCCCGGCAAGACCCTTGCCGGGGCAGCTCGCCCCACACCAATAGAGCGAGCCACCCTTGAGCCCACGGTCCTCGACGCCATCATCCATGTGGGGCCAGGGCTCGGGAAGGCACCTCTGTGGTGGCATGCAGATCTTTGTGAAGACATATTCAAGATTAGATGAGGATTAGAAGACGACGATCCTCGGCAAGATCCTTGCCGAGGAAGGCCACCAGACCCCCGGCAAGGCCCTTGCCGGGGACGACAGCGCGCCACGACAAGACACTTGCCGGGCCACACGACAAGACCCTTGCCGGGCCACCCGGCAAGGCCCTCACCAAGGATGCCAGCAGGGCCATCGCCACGCCCACGCCAACCAAGCTTCCACCGCCGTTCACATGCAGCTGCCAGCCCAACCAGCTGGGCGGGCACCTGCGTGGCAACATGTAGCTCCCAGGCCAACTCATCGAGCACCTGCGTGGCGGCATGCAGATCTTCGTGAAGGCTCCACCACCGCGCCACCTCAGCTGCCTGCCTGCCTACATGGCGCCACACGCCTCACTGGCTAGGGCGCGTGTCAAAGCGAGGAGGAGCGGTGACGGACGGGACGGGCCTCGCCCCCGTCCCCGATAAAGCAAGGGGACACCTAAGCTACGCATTAAATGCGTCTTGTCCTGTAATACGAGCTATAAGCTCAGGGCACTGTACGCCTTTCCACCTCCTGTGTGCCACTGTGGCAGCCCCTTTCGACTATAAAAGGACGCCCATGGCACACTGGAGAAGGATTCGGCTCTTTCAAACCACGCACTGACCACAGCTAGTTCGAGAGCTCAAGAACTCTCTGAAATACACCCACCAAAGCAGGACTAGGGTTTTACGCATCCTCGCGGCCCGAACCTGGGTAAACGATCCTTGTGCTGGCTACTAATCTTGCCCTTCTCGCAACCCCGTGCCCTCGCAACCGTAGTAGGGATTCTTGTGATCCCATAGGTGTCGTTCCACACCGACATCTTTGGCACGCCAGGCAGGGGAGTGCGTAATTGTGAGAATTTGGTCTAGTAATCAGCCTAGCAGTTCTTCGTCGCCATGGCTCCTAAGAAGAAGACAGCCACGGCGGTCGGCTCGTTGGGAGCCGAACGGCCCGTGTCGGTGCAGGCGGGCAGTGGACCGGTCGCAGACAGGACCCGGGCCGCGGTCCGCGAGCACTAGCATCGCCCTGGTAGTCAGAGCCTGGCGAGCGGCCTCGTTCGCGCACCAGACGACCGGCCACACGTCGCCGGATCCAAAGACAGAGCTGGCCCCCCCTCAAGCGGCGCGGGGCCCTCCAGGGGTGTCGTTGTGCCACCTCCGGGCGGCGCAGCGACCTCCAGGATGCCCGCACCGGCGACCACTGCGCGCTCTTCCCATGGTGTGCGCGCCGAGCAGCGTCACCACGTTGGTGACCCTGAGCACCGCCGTGGGAAGAGCCCCGTGCGTCATCCGCAGGATCAAGGGGTTCAGCACGCCCGTCGAAGCGCTGGCAAAAATGGCACGCGGCCACAGGGTCGTAATGGAGCTCCTTCTAACGTAGTTAGAAGTTGAAGCGCGCCGCGATCCACGCAGCTGTCGCCGCCGCCCACGCTAGCAGAATCTTTGGCGCGCGCGGAGCTGCTCCTCGACTTCCCTCCTGCTGCGGAGAAGCTGGACGAGTGGAGGGCCACCATCTGGAGCCTCGTCGCCGTCTCCAACAAAGACGATCCGCGACCGGCGGGACCCTCGGGTCGGCGCTCCACCGAGCCACCGCATGCTGGCGCTGGGAGGACCGGGGGAGTTGCGGCCACGGTGCACTCTCCTCATCCTCGCCAGCCGCCGCGGGCATCGGCCCGTCGTGACGACGCTTGTGATAACATCTCCATAGCGTCGTCCGACCCGCAGACCCTCCATGACCAGCGCCAGGTCCTTCGGGAACGAGCTCACAAAGACGCTCGAACCACCGTCGAGCGCCGGCGCGAAACGCGCCGCCTGTCGGACAAGCAGGCAGGACCCGCTATGGACCACCCGGCATCGGGGGGCTCCGGCGGCCTACCTTACGAGGTGGGCTGCCCGGCCTTTACCCGTGAGCTGCAGCAGTTCCAGTGGCCGTCCCACCGCACGTTCAAGCCCGACGTCGGCGAGAAGTACACTGGCAAGACCCATCCGTCCGAGTTCCTCAGCATCTACACCATCGCAATGCAGGCTGCTGGGGCTCGCGATGACAAGGTGCTTGCCAACTATTTCCCGCTGGCGCTCAAGCCCAATGTGATGTCTTGGTTGATGCACTTGCCGGTGGATTCCATTTCTTCTTGGTCGGATCTGTGCCATGAGTTCGTTGGCTCCTTCACAGGAGGCCACCAAGCTCATGGCCAGGCCAGTGATCTGCACATCATTCCCCAAAAAGAAGGGGAAACCCTGCGCAAGTATATCCAGAGGTTCAGCCGGGTGCAGTACAACATCCCCGACATTCATCCCGCCGCTGTGATTAGTGCGTTCCACTAGAACATGCGCAATCGCAAGATGCGCGAGGAGCTGGCGATGACCAAGGTTAAGGATGTGGCCGAGCTCTATGTTCTAGCCGATAGGTGCGCCCGGGCTGAAGAGGGAAGGAAGTACCCCGGCGAAGACGCCGGCGCGGAAACCGACTCTATCGATGAAGACGCCGCTACCCCGACGAAGAAGGGCCGGCGTCGCAACAGGAAACGCAAAGGCAAGGTCGTGCTTGCCGTTGAGGGATCTGACGACATCGGTGCAGGCAAGAAGGTCAAGGCAGGTGCCCCCGGCAAGGAGATTGCCGGGTGCGCCGCCTGCCGGGCCTTGGCGGCTACCGACAAGCCAGGAAGCTCCGGCAAGCAATACTGCAAGATCCACCGCACCAAGGGCCACGATCTCCAGAACTGCCGACAAGTCGAGCTGATTGCTGAGAAGCAAAAGGCTGAGTACAAGAGGCGGGACAAGGAGAAGGACCGGGAGGGTGCTGAGGGATCCGGCAAGAAGCGTGGCGGCCAAGGAAGCCGCCCCAGCAAGGACAACCAGCGAGAGAGGCCCGCCCGGGGCCGCGACAAGAAACAAGAAGACGATGATCACGACGAAGACGACGAGTCTGGTGAGCAAGGGTTCCAGAAGGCTATGGAGGCCATGTGCGTCGATGGCGGCGCCTCGCTGCATACCTTTCACCGCCAGCTCAAGCAGTGGGCGCGTGAGATTATAGCAGCAGAGCCTTCGTTCGACGCTCAGAAGCCACTGAAGTGGTCCAGCACGTCCCTCATCTTTGAGGCCAAGGACCACCCTGACTAGCACGTCCAACGCAACCGCAACCGCAACGCCCTCAAGGACTTAGCAGCTGAAGCCGAGGCAGAGCTGCCTCCACGACGCCGACGCCGACGTGCGCCGTACCAGAACCACTCCGACCACGCCGTCCTGCGCCTCACTGCTACGGCTCCACTGTCGCAACCGTCCACCGCACCGGAGCTGTTCCCGCTACGCCGTCGTTCGCCGCCTCGGATCTGCTTCCCTGCCGCCGACAGATGGCCACCGCACCACACTCAACAACTTGGCCATGGGTTCGTCCAAGGCTGCACCGTCCTCCACAACTTCTGGTTTCCGGCGAACAACAAGAAGATCGTCGAAAAAACAGAAGGAGGACACAGCACTGCCAGCAGAAAGAGGTACTCCTCTTCCCTTATTCGTGCAAATCTTACGTCTCCACTCACACCGTATTCATCCCACGAAAGAAACTAGTCGAGCGCTTCTTACTGCATCTTCTTCGTGATACTAAATGCACAAGGTTTCCTCCCTTTTACTATTTCACCTTTGCTAGAGGTCAGTAGCCCGCCTGGATTTCAATTCAGGGTCAGTCGAACCGCAATTAAAAAAAGCAGCACCCGCTTAGGCGCGCGGAGCACCTAGTCCGCCTGTTCCCCGGGCAAGCGGCGCATCGGTGTCTATCATAGGGGTGTGTGGCGCAGGAGCTGCTTGCGCCCGATCTGGAGGTCGGCGGGGCTTGAATGGATGGCCGGGGGGCGGTGCCAAGCACGGCGGTGCGGTGAGGTCGAGGGGAAGGCGCAGGCAGGGGAGGAATACTGGGCCGGTGGTCGCTGGCGTTTCGAGGAAGATCGTCAACACTGACTGGCTGGAGGTAGATGAAGGCGATCTACCCGTTCTTTGTACATCGGACGGTGCAGAAAAAATGGACTGACCTATTTGCTTTCAGTCGACTGTTATTTTCATAGAATCCTGTAGTAATTTAGTGTGCCATGCATGTTGTAGAGCTATCATATGTCTCCCGTCATTTATTTCTCACCGACCTGCTATCTGTTACCTTTACACTGTACTAATTGTGCACACACTTCACCCATACTCACACTATTGTTTTTTATGCATGGGTATTTCAGACTCTGACGCAGTGTTGATGAATGCAGAAAAGAAAAGACAGAAGTCGCTCCAGTGTAATTCAAAGATAAGCACTAAGCGTTTCAGCGCTCTAATGGGTGCAGTGTCAGCAGTTGGAGACAGTAAACGTGGCTCTGCAGTTGCTGATCTCAATTGCCACACACAACCATCCCAGGTGCTTGCTTTAACTTCTCGCTGTCAAATGTGGTTGCATGTTGCATATGGTGTCTAGCTTGTATTGCTTCCAATTTGGTTAAATTGCATCTGCTTACTTTACACATTATACCTTCGATAATGACATGCCTTCCTGTTTTTGATACATACTACATATGTCTATTAACCATGTTCGTACATCAAACTAATGCTCTTTTGTATCCCTCGTCAATCACTTATGATGAGACAGTCACCCGAGTGGGTTACTGTGAGACGCCCTACTCGTTTAAAGAGTGAAGTGTCATCCTCCCCACATGATTCTCAAGAAACAACAAGGCTAAATGAAGATAGTCAATGTAGCTCTCTAGTTGATCACCGCAATTCCCCCACACCACCATCGCAGGTGCTTGCTCTTACTTGGCAGTGTGATATGTGGTTGCATGTTGCATATGGTGTCTACCTTGTAATGATTCTAATTAGGGTAAATTGCATCTGCTTAGTTAACACATTATACCTGTGAATATGACATGCCTTCCTGTTTTTGGTACATACTACGTCTTTCTATTAACCATGTTCTTACATCAAAACTACTTTTCTTGTGTATCCCTCATCAATGCTCCTAATTTGTTAAATTGCATCTCCCTAGCTTACACATTATACATGTGAATATGACACGCCTTCCTGTTTTTGGTACATACTACATCTGCCTATCACACCATGTTCTTACATCAAACTACTGTTCTTGTGTATCCTGCGTCTATCGCTTATGATGAGACAGTCACGCGCGTGGGTTAATATGAGACGCAATACTCTTATAAAGAATGCAATTTCATCCTATCCACATGATTCTCAAGAAACAGCAAGCCTAAATGAAGATATTGAACGTAGCTCTGTACCTGAAGACCGCACTTCCCCTACACCACCATCACAGGTGCTTGCTCTAACTTCGCAGTGTGATATGTGGTTGCATGTTGCATACGGTGTCTAGCTTGTAATGCTTCTAATTAGGGTAAATTGCATCTGCTTAGTTTACACACTATACCTATGAATATGACATGCCTTCCTATTTTTGGTACACACTACATCTATGTGTTAACCTTGTTCTTACATGAAACTACCTCTCTTCTGTATCCTGCATCAATCACTTATGATGAGTCACCTTTATTCGTTGCACATTGCATATTACTTCTAGCCTGTTGCCATGTATTGCTTCTAATTTGGTCAAATACATTTGTTAGGCACCCTTTTAATTTGGCAGAGTGATATTGGTTTCATCTTTCATATGGTTTCTAGCTTGCATCGATTCTAACAAGTTCAAGCACCTTGTGCTTAGTTTACACTTTATACATCATACATGTCAATATGTCACGCCGTCCTGTTTTTCATACATATTCCATCCTCCTATCATGCGGCTGCCTTACATGAAAGTAGTGTTCGTCAGTATCATGCATCAATGAGTTCTGAAGAGCAAATTTTATTCCTTTTTCTTGTGGGTTTGACTTGACAAGGCAAAATCAAGAAAGAGGAAGGAAAAGAGTAAGGAAGGCGATGATGGTGGTCCTCTGCAGCAACGTAAACGGAGCATCTGTACCGATTCTCCTTGTACTGATAGTGCATTACAAGGTCCAAGTCTCCGCTCCCCTACTCCACCATCCAAGGTGCTTGCTCTAACTTGGCAGTGTGATATCTGGTTGCATGTTGCATATGGTGTCTAGCTTGTATTGCTCCTAATTAGTGTAAACTGCATCTGTTTAGCTTACACATGATACATGTGAATATGACACGCTTTCCTGTTTTTGGTACATACTATATCTGTCTATCACACCATGTTCTTACATGAAACTACTCTTCTTGTGTATCCTGCATCACTCACTTATGATGGGACACCTTTAAGTTGGCAGTGTGATATTGGTTTGTGTCTTGAATATGATTTCTAGCATGTATTGCTTCTAGTTTGATGAACGCCACCTATGACGAGACAGTTTTAACTTGGCAGAGTGATATTTATTGCACCTTCCATATGGTGTCTTGCAGTGTTTCTAATTTGTTGAAGTGTCTTCTGCTTAGTTACCACATCATAGGTGTGAATATGTCAAGCCGTCCATTTTTTCGTACATATTCCATCCTCGTATCATGACTTTGCCTTTCATCAGAGTAGTGTTCGTCAGTATCATGCATGAATGAGTTCTGAAGAGCGAATGATATTCCTTTTTCTTGTCGGTATGACCTCACAATGCAAAATCAATAAAGCTGATGGAAATTGGCAAGGCATTGGATGATGGTGGTCCTTCTGAGCAACTGAAACAGAGGTTCTCTACAGATTCTACTCCGCCATCCTCCCAATAAGATTCGCAAGACAACGCAAGGCTAGACAGTCAACGTAGTTGTGTAGATGATGAGCACATCTCCCCTACTCCACCATCACAGGTGCTTGCTCTAACTTGGCACTATTATATGTGGTTGCATGTTGCATATGATGTCTAGCTTGTATTGCTTCTAACTTTGTTGAATTGCATCTGCTTACTTTACACATAATGCCTGTGAATATAACATGTGTTCCTGTTTCTACATCAGACTACTATTCTTGCATATCCCGCATCAGTCACTTATGATAAGGCACCTTTAAGTCGCCACTGTGATATTGGTTGTGTCTTGCATATGATTTCTAGCATGTACTGCTTCTAATTTGTTGAAACGCCATACAGTTTGAACTTGGCAGAGTGATATTGGTTGCATCTTTCATATGGTGTCTAGCTTGCAGTGCTTCTAATTTGTTGAAATGCCATCTGATTAGTTACCACATCATAGGTGTGAATATGTCACACCATCCTGTTTTTCATACATATTCCATCCTCGCATCATGTGTTTGCCTTTCATCCGAGTAGTGTTCGTCAGTATCATGCATGAATGAGTTCTGAAGAGCGAATTTTATTCTTTTTTCTTATCGGTTTGACTTCACAATGCAAAATCATTACAGCTGAAGGAAATTAGTCCGGCAGTGGATGATGGTGGTCCTTCGGAGCAACTCAAATAGGGGGTCTCTACAGATTCTACTCCGCCATCCTCCCAACAAGATTCGCAAGACAACACAAGGCTGGACAGTCAACGTAGCTGTGTAGATGATGAGCACATCTCCCCTACTCCACCATCACAGGTGCTTGCTCCAACTTGACACTATTATATGTGGTTGCATGTTGCGTATGATGTCTAGCTTGTATTGCTTCTAACTTGAATTGCATCTGCTTACTTTACACATAATGCCTGTGAATATGACACGTGTTCCTGTTTCTAGAACATACGTGTACATGATGAGCACATCTCCCCTACTCCACCATCACAGGTGCTTCCTCTTACTTGGAACTATTATACGTGGTTGCGTTTTCCATATGATGTCTAGTTTGTATTGCTTCTGATTATGTTGAATTGCATCTGCCTAGCTTACAACTTATACCTGCAACGATCACTTACCCATAAGACACATTTAACTTGGGACTGTGATGTAGGTTGCATCTTGCATTGTCTTGTAGCTTGTACTGCTTCTAATTTCTTGAAATGGCACTTACAACGAGACACTTTTTACCTGATAGAGTGATATTGGTTGCATGTTCATATGGTGCCTAGCTTTCATTTCTTCTAATTTTGTTGAAATGCCTTCCGCTTACTGTTTTTTCATACATATTCCATCCTCCTATCGTACGTGTGAATATGAAACGCTGTCTTTTTTGTATATATTCCATCCTCCTATCCTGCGCTTGCCTTACATCAAAGTAGTGTTCGTCTGTATCATGCATCAACCAGTTATGCAGAGCTAATTTTATTCATCTTCTTGTGGTTTTGACTTCATAAGGCAATATTAGAAAATAGGAAGGAAAAGAGTAAGTTAGGGGATGTTGGTGCTCCTCCGCACCGACGCAAACAGAGACTCTCTAGATTTGCCACTGCTACTGCTAATGAAGTTGAAGTCCCAAGTCTAGATGATGAGTTCATCTCCCGTACTCCACCATCACAGGTGCTTGCTCTAAGTTGACAGTGTGATAATTGGTTTCATGTTGCATATGTTGTCTAGCCTGTATTTCTTCTATTTTGATTAAATTGCACCTGCTCAGTTTATACGTTATACATGTGCATATGACATGGATTTCTGTGTCTAGAATACACTGCATCTATCTATCATACCATGTTCTTACATCAAAGTACTGCTGTTGTGTATCCCGCATCAGTCACTCATGATTGGACGCTTTTAACATGGCAGTTTGATAGTGGTTGCATCTTGCATTGATTTCTACGTTGTACTGCTTCTAATTTTTTGAATTGCCACTTATGACAAGACACTTTTAACTTGGCAGAGTAATATTGGTTGCATCTTTCATATGGTGTCTAGCTTGCATTACTTCTATTCTTGAAAATCCTTCTGCTTAGTTTGCACATCGTAGCTGTGAATATGTCATGCCGTCCTGTTTCTCTTACATATTCCATCCTCATACGATTGTCTTACATCAAAGTATTGCTTGTTTGTATCATGCATCAATGAGTTTGAATAGTGATTTTATTCTTTTGTGTTGTGGGTACAGCTTGACATGGCAAAGTCAAAAAATAGCAAGGAAAATAATATAGTAGGGAGTGTTGTTACTCGTCGGGTGAAACGGAAAAGGTTCTGCCATCGAGATTCTGCTGGTACTTATAGTGTAGTAGAAGGTCCAAGTCCACCGGCTAAATCTACAAACACAGTATCACCTGTTCCACCAGCTCCAGCATCCGCTTCAACTGTACCAGCATCTCAACCAGTTACTCGTTCGTTTGCTCCGGAACTGGCCAGTTCCCAAGCTGCCTTCACACCTAACACTACTTCCGAAGCATTGCTGACACAACAGGACTTGGCAAGATCAGATGAACCTCATGAGCATCAACACCAAGACGGTACCTGACCGAGTCAAGTTGCACTTGCATGCTCCTTTATATGTACTCTCATAGTTTGATGTACACTAACACTTTCCATATTCGTTGTTGAACTAGCACCACGGCGCAAGCGGAAACAGACATCAGGGATAATGCTTGACAGATTAACAAAATCTAAAGGAGGAAGAATGGAGATCCATTTTGAGGCAGGTTTAAAAATGCCACGTGATGCTACAGAGTCAGCCAAGTTAGTATCAGAGGCAGCCGTTGTCGTTAGGTGTCATGCACGTATCCTCCCAACGTGGATCCAGTACAGGAATGAGAAAGACAATACCCAGTTTAACACCTTCCTTGACCATTTATCCGTAAGTAATGTTATTCATCGCAATTAGTAATATTGTCTTGCTCTGTCCCATACTTTCTAGCTTCCTCCTAATAAGACTCACATTCTTTTTTCAACAGATGAGGTTCAAGTTGGATCCGAAAGATGATGCAACTAAACAAGCATGCACTCATGTTTTTCAGTTTGCTCTGCGACAGTATCGGTACCACCCTAGAAAATCTCACTTTGAAGGCAAGGCTAACAATGAAATCGCCCAAACATCTCCAGTGGAATATATTACAGATGAAGACTGGACAGCCCTCGTTAAACACTGGTCCGATCCAAAGTATCAGGTAGGCTATATGTATTTGATCAGACCACATATTGAACTTGTATTTATGTATGTGCCTTACAAGTGTATCTTCTTCTAGGCTAACTGTTTGAAGAACAAAACCAACCGTTCTAAAGTGAAATTCCAACAGACAACAGGATCTCGTAGCTATATTGCACACTGCGAGGCTCTTGTAAATAGCTGCTACTTCCTTCTTTTTTTTGTGCCATATTATCGTATCTATATTGACTTGTTCCAAATACAGAGGAAAGCCCGTGCGGACCAAAAAGAACCTGAACCGAATGCAGTGCAAATCTTCAAGGATTGCCACACCAGCAAGATGAAGGGCATGAGCACACCAGTTCAAGCCGCTGTTGTAAGTCCTTACTCCTCCTGCCTTGAACTGATTGGTACTGTGATGTGTTCATTTAACTACTTGGTTTGCAGCCAATGTCAGTTACTCTGTTCACTTTTATTCACAGTTGTCTTAACGTATCATTTCACCTTACATGGTTTAAAAGAGATGAAGGATATTCTTTTGGTCTTGATCTGTAATCTAGTTGTTATGTTCACGTGCGCACACAATGATAAAATAGCATGTTTGTTTTATATCTGTTTGCCCATGATATGAATGATGTCATACTATGTTCATCCTACTTTAAACCATGTCTCTTTATCCTTAGATGTCAATGAATGTGAGGAAATAGACAATACAGTAGGCATGCTACATGGACATATGTTCCGAAAGTGATTTTATTATGTAGTTGGCACTACAATACATGCTAATGTGTTACAGTAGTTCACCAAAATAAGTTATGTATAAACGTTTAACCTACTTTGTTTGTTTTTGTCTCATTAGTAACTTATCTGGTACACTAATCTACAAGTTCAAACTTTCAGGAAGCTGTGGAACAAATGATTGAACAGCCACAACCACCTGAAGGTGACGAGGCTACTACAGGCACAATGTCACCTCTTGCTGCAGTGCGTCAGTATCTCTCCACTAACAGTGCAAGAAGCACCTTCCTGCGTAATTCTGGGTTGGTTGTCAAGGTAACCTCGTCCAAATCGCCTACTCAACAAAATCTTCCTGCTAGACAGAGTGATATATCTGTGCTCCAGACACAAGTACAATCCCTAATGGATGTTGTTTCGGAAACAAGAATAGTGGTTGAGAAATGTCGTCAAGATATGAATGGTTTTGAAACCAGACTATCAGACATTCGCTTCGTTGTTCAAGAGCAATGGCGGAAAAAAGGTGGAGATCATGCTGCTCCATCAGATTCTACAGCCTGAAACATTAGCACTCAGGTCAAATGATCTGGGCTTCTATACATCTGATGGTGCTTTTATCTGGAAGGACTGTAAACTTTATGCCAACAGGCCTTTTGTTGTATGGTTGGAATTTATTTTGTTGTGATACAACATTTATGATGCTGCCTCAGGCTGCAGTAATTACGACGCTATTTTTGTGGTAGGAGGCCCATAGTGGGCCTTTAACAAGCCTAGACATAATTTGGGCCCTCAGTAAAAATAGGCCGTTTACAGGTGTAAATATCTCGAGCCCATAAAAACATGGGCCTTTAATAGACCGAAAGTGAGATTGGGCCCTGATTGTGCCAAATAACCCACTGGACTTAGCAGGCCGAAATGGTGGCCCATTTACGATGTGGATCTTTGACAGGCCGAAATTCGGACGGGCCGTAAATGCCCCGACCTAATACACGGGCCTTTAACAGGCCGGAACTTCGGTCGGGCTAGATTATCGTCATTTTTATATGGGCCGTTAATGGGCCCGATATGACGTTGGGCCACATATGGCCCATGGTTTACGTCCGGCGTTAACAGGCCAAAAATGACAACAGGCCGAAAGTGGCCCAAAGCTATAGTGGGCCTCTAACAGGCCGAATGTCAGACATGGCCGAATATGACCCAAATCCTTCACGGTCGTTTATGAGCCGAAAGTTTTGATGGCGTGTAAATGGGCCCAAATGAAGCCGGACCTTTAACAGGCCGGAAATACACCGGGCCGTAATTCGGCCCAATTACTTAGCGGACTGTTAACGGGCCAGAAGTGACCATGGGCCGCGTTGATGACAAGTTTAGGACAGGTCGTTGACGGGCCGATTTGACAGAGAATGTTGGGCCTTTAGCTGGGCCGGCCCATTATGGTCTGCAGAATCTTGTGGGCCTTTAGCTGGGCCGGCCCATTGTGGTCCGCAAAATCTTGTGGGCCTTTAGCTGGGCCGGCCCATTATGGTCTGCAAAATCGTGTGGGCCTTTAGCTGGGCCGGCCCATTATGGTCCGCTAAATTTTGTGGGCCTTTAGCTGGGCCGGCCCATTATGGTCCGCTAAATCTTATGGGCCTTCGGTTGGGCCGGCCCATTTAAACTTTGTGGGCCACTTTTGGGCCGGTCCACGTGTCAACATATCATAGGCCCATCTCGACCGTTGGATGAGTGACACCTGTGCCAACGCGGAGCTGACGCGTGGATCCGTCAGCCAATGAGAATTTTACACGTGGAAAATCGGCATTGGTCGTGGCTGTTAACGGGTTATCGGATCCAAAATCCGACCCGATAGCTTAACGGCGTTCCGTTACGGTGGATGCCACGTGTCGGTCACCCTTGACGAAAGCACTTCTGTGACGCGCGATTTATCGTCATGGAAGTGGACACTTCCGTGATGATAATTTTGGCAATGTCATGGAACACTTCTACGGCAGCACAGGTATGACTATCTTGATTCTGTCATAAATTTGTCATGGATGTACATGCATGACAGAAATCGCGACCTACTGTGACAAACACGTATCATCACAGAAGTGTATTTTTTTGTAGTGTGTGAACATCACAAACAATTCAGATAGCTAAACCCGTGTGTGTTGAGTTTGAACGTCAAAAATTTTGATTCGAATTTCCCTGGTTACAGTGGTCATCCACGTCATTGCATAATTTGGGTACACAAAGGAGACTAAGTTCTTAATCGAGCAAGTTCATCAATTAAACAGAGCTAGCTGACCTAAACATTACCCTAACAAATTAAAGACTGGCGCTCTTAATTAAACAAAACAAAGAGTACTACTACGGCTGGTGCTCGTCGATCTCCGCCGCCGCCTCCATGTCCAACTCGCACCCGACGGTCTCCTGGGTAAGGGGCTCCATGGCATCCATCGCACCATACTTGGCAAGCATCTCGCCATCCGCGTCTGCCATCTCTTTGGAAAAGGCCGCCACAAGATGGGCATGGGCGGACGCCATCTGGGCTCTGGCGGGCTCTGTCGTGGCAAGGTATGCCGTGCAGGAACGGACGGCTGCTCGAACTCTCTCGGCGATTGCCAGCTCTTCGGCCGTGGGTTGTCGACCGTTGTCGGAGGAGCTTCGTTCGATTCATGCGGTGACCGCCACGAGCTGGGCGTGGACGGCCTCAACATGGTAGTGGGTGGCCTCTAGCAGGGCTAAGCCCGCCGCTGTTGAACGGACAGCTGATGTGCCGCTCTCGCCAGTTGCTACCCCCGAGGCAGATGCTGTTGCCGCCGCCTGAGAAGCAACAGCGGCCGTGTGGGCTACCTTGGCCGCCCGGACACAGACTGCGGTCACCCTCATGAAGCTTGTTAGCACGTGCCTGGCGGCTGCGGCCGCGCTCTCGCCGGAGTGGGCCGCCGAAGTTGCCCTCACGACGTGGGTCCACGTCCCCATCTTTCACTGGCGACGAATGAACAGTGAAATGATATTTGGGGAGTGAGCTAGTGTGCTTGACACGCCGGCTGTGGACTGTAGCCGACGCACCTTCTCTCATAAACCATGGGCGTACTATACACCGACGGTGCTCCAAGATATTTTGTGCTGCATCTCACACGGTTGGTGATAATAAACTGTGTGCGGTCTACTTGATTTATCGTCTCGATCATTTGAATTACGTAATGGGGTCACAGCTACAAAGGATGGTGTTTGAATTGTTACAACTTATATCTGCAGTGAACATGCAACTATAGGTGTGTTGTCAAAAAATTCAAATTTTATGCATTTTTATATTCAGGGTTCGTTTGTACAGTTTTATACATTAATTGGGTTCGTTTATACATTAACTTATATTCAGGGTTCGTTTGTACATTTTTATACATTAACTATGTTTTCCAGGCATTTTATGCGCATAATTCAAATTTGAGCTCCATGCACATGCTCCAGTGCATATAAACTTGTTGAAAAATTGAATATGTGTCCTTGGTTGCATTCTTAGGTTGCAAGAAATGGGAATGAAATTCAAACACCCTGCCACCGTCACTCGGCCGCAAACATTGAGATGCCTGGTTTCTAAATTCTAGTAAATCCAAAACTTGTCTGAAATTCATGAAACTTGGCATGCTATCATGTAGCGGCCTCAACATGCCATGGTACAAATTTTGTCCCATTTGGGGCAGGTTTGGGTATAAGCTTCTCACAAACGAGAACTTCTCACAACAAGCGTGATGGTTTTGGTAAGGAATGTGCCACCTTTGGGGACGAAACGATATCCGTTGCCTCTTATTGCTTTCAAAATATTTCGAGTGTCAACATAGAACAACAGGAGTGTTGTGTGAACTTTTGTGATTTTTCGGGGTTCGTTTGGACATTTTTATGCATTAACTGAGTTTTCAATGCATTTTATGTGCAGAATTCAAATTTGAACTACATGCACAAGCTCCAGTGCATATAAATTGGTTGAAAAATCAAATTTGTGTCCTTGGGTGCATGCTTAGGTCCCATGCAAGAAATGGGAATGAATTTCAAACACCGGGGCACCATTGATTGCCGGCAAAACATTGAGATGCCTGGTTTTTAAATTCTAGTAAATCCAAAACTCGTCTGGAATTCATGAAACTTGGCATGCTATCATGGAGCGGCATCAACATGCCGTGGTACAAAATTTGTCCCATTTGGGGCACGTTTGGATATATGCTTCTCACAAACCGGAGCTTCTCACAACAGGCATGATGGTTTTCGGTAGGGAACGTCCCACCCTTGGGGACGAAACGATATCCATTTCCTCTTATTGCTTTCCAAAAATTTTCTCGTGTCAACATAGAACAACAGGAGTGTTGTGTTAATTTTTGTGATTTTTCGGGGTTCGTTTGGATATTTTTATGCATTAACTGAGTTTTCAATGCATTTTATGTGCAGAATTCAAATTTGAACTACATGCACAAGCTCCAGTGCATATAAATTGGTTGAAAAATCAAATTTGTGTCCTTGGGTGCATGCTTAGGTCCCATGCGAGAAATGTGAATGAATTTCAAACACCGGGGCACCGTTGATTGCCGGCAAAACATTGAGATGCCTGGTTTTTAAATTCTAGTAAATCCAAAACTCGTCTGAAATTCATGAAACTTGGCATGCTATCATGGAGCGGCATCAACGTGCCGTGGTACAAATTTTGTCCCATTTGGGGCAGGTTTGGGTATATGCTTCTCACAAACTAGAGCTTCTCACGACAAGGACGATGGTTTTCGGTAAGGAATGTCCCACCTTTGGGGACGAAACGATATCCATTGCCTCTTATTGCTTTCAATTTTTTTCTCGTGTCAACATAGAACAACAGGAGTGTTGTGTGAATTTTTAGTGATTTTTCAGGGTTCGTTTGGACATTTTTATGCATTAACTAAGTTTTCAATGCATTTTATGTGCAGAATTCAAATTTGAACTACATGCACATGCTCCAGTGCATACAAATTGGTTCAAAAATCAAATCTATGTCCTTGGGTGCATGCTTAGGTCCCATGCAAGAAATGTGAATGAATTTCAAACACCGGGGCACCGTTGATTGCCGGCAAAACATTGAGATGCCTGGTTTTTAAATTCCAGTAAATCCAAAACTCGTCTGAAATTCATGAAACTTGGCATGCTATCATGGAGCGGCATCAACGTGCCGTGGTACAAATTTTGTCCCATTTGGGGCAGGTTTGGGTTTATGCTTCTCACAAACTGGAGCTTCTCACGACAAGCACGATGGTTTTCAGTAGGGAATGTCCCACCTTTGGGGACGTAATGATATCCATTGCCTCTTATTGCTTTCAAATTTTGTTTCTCGTGTCAACATAGAACAACAGTAGTGTTGTGTGAATTTTTGTGATTTTTCGGGGTTCGTTTGGACATTTTAATGCATTAACTGAGTTTTCGATGCATTTTATGTGCATAATTCAAATTTGAACTACATGCACATGCTCTAGTGCATATAAATTGGTTGAAAAATCAAATATGTGTCTTTGGGTGCATGCTTAGGTCCCATGCGAGAAATGGGCATGAATTTCAAACACCGGGGCACCCTTGATTGCCGGCAAAACATTGAGATGCCTGGTTTTTAAATTCTAGTAAATCCAAAATTCTGTTAACCATTCATGTGACGCCACGTGTCTTGGTTTTAATGGCTATAGGAGGTGCCGTGAGGACAGCTGCTTGACCTTGACTGAACTAGAGGCGTGCGAGCGACGTTAAGTGCGCAGGCTGACCGAGAGGCGCGCAAGCTGTCCTCGAGTCCGCAGGCTCACCGGGAAGCGTGAGAGCTGTACGCTACGCAGGCTCACTGGGAAGCGAGCCCTTTAATTTCCATGGCCGCCCGCCTTGCTCGCGTCCTCTCCATTAATGGCGCCCAAGCCGTAGTTTAATTTGCTTTTTAAATATAAAACACTCATCGCAAATGTTTTAGTTAGAACACCCGTATGCAAACCGACAACTTCCCCAGGAAGCCAAGAGAAAATGTGCCGAGCAGGATTTCTGCAGCTCTTGATCGAAAATGATTTAGATAGAACACCCGTATGCAAAGTGAGAGCAGCGCATGATTTGTGCATCCCTTCAACGCAAACGGTTGTTCTGGATGACCCGTGTGCAACCACGTACAAACAATTTGGTAAGATTTGCATCTGTCATATTGGGTATGTTGCCATTTGCCAAACTGGAAAGATTTACATTTGTTGATCTAGTAACGTTGCCATTTGTCAATCCTTGTAACACTGCGATTTGTCAAAATATGCAGCTAGAAATCATTACCACTATGTAATTTTTGCAACTAAAATTCAGTAATTAAGCATAGATTCCATTCATAGATTAAGCAGTCGTTCTTAATTTATTCAAAATGTTCAACTCGACAGCTGAACCGACCAAACTTCTCCCCAATTGTTGCCAACCACATACTGAAATAGCTAGTTCAACTATATATACTAGCTAATTTTAAGTACGTTGTACAGTTTGACCACACATCTATAGTCAGATGAACTGAACAAAATAGCCCCTAAATACTAGTACTACCACGGAGGGGCTTTGTGCTACTTCCGGCAGCCTCTCCTCTGCCGAGCACGCTCAGTAAGAGGCCGAGGAGGAGGAGGAGGCTGCCGACGAGCTGGACAAATGCAATACGGTGCCTGCCGCTGCTGCACGTACGTTCAGCGACGCTCGCCAGCTCGAACGCCCACTACCGCTCTAGACAATTCCTCTCGAAGCGGCCGGACTGCTCGTAGATCTCCTGATTCCTCACCTCTGCGTCGGCGTGCGCTGCGGCCATGGCTGCGGTAAGGCTCTTTGCATGCTCGACGAGGCGCTCCTCCTCTTCCTGCAGGAACTCGATGTAGCGCGCAAGGTTGCTGACGCACGTGCGGGCCTCCACCTCCGCCCCCCTCCTTCGGGCGGCGGTTGTGGAGCGGGTCATGATCCCGGCGGTCGACGGTGGGCTGGCGACCACGGCGGCCGACGATGGGGTGGCGGCCACGACCACCACCTCCCACCTTCGGGCCGCGGTGGTGGAGTGGGTGATGGCCACGGTGGCCAGCAGTGGGGTGGCGGCCACGACGGCCACCTCCCGCCTTCAGGCCGTGACGGCGGAGCGGCAGATGGCCCTGGCTTTCAATGGTGGTGTGGCGGCAACGGCGGCCGGCAACAGATATCGACAGGCAGCGGCGGCGGAGCGTGTGGTGGGTGTTACGCGCACACCCAACAGGGACGCCACGCGCACTACACTACGCCGGGGACAGCGCTGCCGCCGCGGTGTAGCCTCCCAGCTGGAGCTGTCCTGTGATGACGGCGGAGTGGCTGAGCGACGACGACGGACCGGTGCCATTGGCGATTGTGGGAGAAGCAGACGAGATAAGCTACAGGGAGGGAGGGGAAAATGCGATGCATGACTCGCCGGCTGTGAGGGTTTTTATAGCAGGCCGGTAAGCATTGGGATTTTGGGGGATTTCACCGAGTCGGGCGGGAAGCTTGCGCGGGAGCCTGCGAGGTTGCGTGGGAACGGGCTCACCGAAGATTCATTGGCGCCACCGTTTGGCCAAAAGAACGCCCCCGCACACTGCGCAAGCTTGCACTATAAGCCGTCTGCGGTAGTGGGGTGACAAGACGTGCGAGAGGAGGACGAGAGGACACGTACACATACAGTTAATAAAAAAATGTTTGCGATTTAATTACCTACTATACCCTCGTCCTGGTTTATAAGTAGGATTTAACTAATAAAATACGAATGCATGTCGCCATAGATTATATCGTTGGAGTCATATTTGAACATAGTTTCCAGCTTTACAATTTTTGTAACATGCATTAACAGTTTTTTGGTTAAATTTAAGGTTATACACCAGCAAGCATGTGCCCGCAACACACACGGCTTATTCCATCACAAACAACTCTGATGGATCAACTGTCTGCCACGTATCGCACACGCAACTCTAATCTGATTCGTGCTTGATGTCTCCAACATCGCTCGCACAGTTCGTCTTATTTGCCACGTATCACTGTGCCGTCCTCTGCTCGCGTCTGCTCGCCGTAGGCGCCGCAGCACGCTGTGTTCGCCGTTAGGCGCCGCGGCGCGCTCTGTCGCGTCCGTTGGCGCGCTCTGCTCGTATCCGTCGGCGCGCTCGGCTTGTGGACAGCTTTTCCTTGAGGCGACCGTGGAGCGCTCTGCTCGCGTCCCTCCGCGCGCGCTCTGCCAGCGGTTGGGCATGCGCATGATCACGTCAAGGGCCCCATATGCATGCGGTTGCGCTGCGCGCGTTGCCATGCGATGCAGTTATGTGCGGCACGATGGAGTTACGCGCTGCAAATTAGAACTGCCATCACGGCCTGCCGATATTCCTGGCCGTCCGGCTTCCCCTTTAATTCCCGCGGCCATTATAACCTTAGTCTCTTCAACCTTTCGATCGCGCCCCACAATACAACAAGCACACCCACGATGACACATAGATAGGCGATGTTCGGCGGTGCTCCAGTGGAGTTCGGCGAGCATAGAGTGGTGACCCACGCGAGGGAGACGGATCTCTCGGTGGTGTACACCATCGACCCGGCCATGGTGGACGACTACATCAAAAGCGTTGAGCAGTTGCTTGCTGGAGACAAGTACAAGCTGGTCGGCATCGACCTCCAGTACACCGCCGGTCATCCCGGCATAGATCAGAAGGTTGTCGTCGCCCATTTGTGCATGTGCCATCATTTCCTCATCTACCACTACTGCATGGCCATAGAGCCTTGCGACCGTTTCAACAGGTTTGTCAACAGCACCGACTACAAGTTCGCCATGGTGGATACCAAAGACGATGTAAAAGCGCTCAGTTTTACGGGCTTGGCCTACAAGAACCTTGTCGAAATTCGTGACCACTACAGGGTCTGGGGCAGCACGAAGCAGGACTCCCTGGTCGAACTCGCCTCGGCCATCATCGACCCCTACTACGAAAAGATGAAGCAGGATGCCAGAGAACAAGTCCTGTATCCTGGCACAAGGCCTGGATGCGGCAACTGGATGAACCTCACCTCAGTTTCGCGGCCAAGAGCGTGCACACATGCTATGAGATGCACAAACGGATCATTGACATGAGGAAGTGCCTCGTTACCCAAATGAACGAACCAGGATCGAGCCACAAGAAGAGCAAGAGTCACAAGAAGTAGATGATGATCAGATGATCGTTTATGCTAGTTAATCATGCATGTAATATATAGTTTACTTTATTGGTGTGTGTGGAAATGTCACGTGTGTAGTAGCCACCTATGTAATTATGCATGTAATAGCTTACTTTGGTGTGTGCAAATGCCATGGTTGTAGTAGCCACCTATGTAAGTGGATGTTTAATTTGGTTATGCAAGCATGTACTTATAAGTGTGTGTGTGTGTGTGTGTGTGTGTCTATATATATGTATGTATGTATATATGTTGTTGTTCTATATGCAATCCCATCGCACAACACACACGTCTTATTAGCAGCAACCGTCTGTGTTCTCATCGGTCTTCAGACACATTTCTAATTACAGACCTGTTTGACGCGTATCACACACATCTTGTTAAGTTGAACCATTCTTGTTCTCATGTCTCAACGCAAACAGTTCATCCGAGTGAACCGCATGCCGTATATCGCACACACCTTTGATCTGGCTGTCCGTTTCTTTTGTGTTGCCTAACCACTAACAGTTCATCCGAGTGAACCGTATGATGTGTATCGCACACGCCTCCATCTGGCTGCCCGTTTCTTTTTTTCCTCCTCATCGCAAACAGTTCATTGAACTGAACCATATGCCCTTTATCGCACACGCAACTAAAACTTGAACCGTGTTTGATGCATTCGTCATCGCAAATGTTTTACACATTTCTGACGGTTTTCATACAGCACCGTTTGCGATTATGGCATCGCACACAGTTTCTCGAAGGGTCTCCGATCGTAGTGTCGCGTTAGCAGCATCCTGCAGTACTGGTACGGCACCTCCGCGATCTGCACACGTTCAGCTCGGTGACGTCCCTTGAACTCTTGATCCGGTTGAGGCCGAGGAGAGTTTCATCAGCACGACGGTGTGGTGACGGTGATAATGAAGTTACCGACGCAGGGTTTCGCCTAAGCACTATGACGATATGACCGAGGTGTGTATCTGTGGAGGGGAGCACCGCACACGGCTAAAAGATCAACTTGTGTGTGTTTGGGGTGCCCCTGCCTCCGTATATACAGGAGGGAGAGGGAGAGGCAGGCGGCCGGGGCGCGCCAAGGTGTGGAGTCCTACTAGGACTCCCTAGTCCTAGTAGGATTCCACCTCCCACACGGAGTAGGAAAGGGGGAAGGGAGAAGGAGAAGGAAAGGGGGCTGGCCCCCTTCTCCTAGTCCTAATCGGCCTCCTACCCAACGGTTGTGGGCTGGTGTGCTTCCCTCTTATGGCCCATAAGGCCCATAACTTCTCCCGGGGGGTTCCGGTAACCTCCCGGTACTCCGGAAAAATGCCCGAACCACTCGGAACCATTCCGATGTCCAAATGCAACCTTCCAATATATGAATCTTTACCTCTCGACCATTTAGAGATTCCTCATCATGTCCGTGATCTCATCCGGGACTCCGAACAAACTTCGGTTCATCAAATCACATAACTCATAATACAAATCGTCATCGAACGTTAAGCATGCAGACCCTACGGGTTCGAGAACTATGTAGACATGACCGAGACACATCTCCGGTCAATAACCAATAGCGGAACCTGGATGCTCATATTGGCTCCTACATATTCTACAAAGATCTTTATCGGTCAAACCGCATAACAACATACGTTGTTCCCTTTGTCATCAGCATGTTACTTGCCCGAGATTCGATCGTCGGTATCGTCATACCTAGTTCAATCTCGTTACCGGCAAGTCTCTTTACTCGTTCCGTAATGCATCATCCCGTGACTAACTCATTAGTCACATTGCTTGCAAGACTCATAGTGATGTGCATTACCGAGAGGGCCCACAGATACCTCTCCGATACATGGAGTAACAAATCCTAATCTCGATCTATGCCAACTCAACAAACACCATCGGAGACACTGTCGGCGTCCTAGGAACGGGGGTCCCCAGACTTGCCTGCCTGCGGCCCACGGCATGGCTCCACCAGCGGCCCTGTACGACCCATCTTCAACAGCGAAAACTCAAGACCCTCGCAAGGGGCCGAGCCTCGCGAGGCGGACGACACAAGACCTCCTCAGGGGCAGACTCACTAGGCTGGCTCGCGAGGGGCGGAGAGATCAAGGCGAGGGGCACCTTGCGAGGTCCCTGTGACGCAAGCCGTGACGACCAAGGCCTAGCGGGCGCTAGAGCATGCAGTGTACCTGTTTCCTCTTTGGTGCTAAAGAGGCAAGCACAGGCGAGGAGTCCCGAGGCATCAGGCAAAGGTTTCCATATCGGTGCAACAAGATCAAGATCAGCAGGGCGGTAGGATGGAGGTCACCGTGGAGCCTAGGACGGCGTCACCACCAGAACCTTTGGTACACGAAGACCACCTTTAGTCAGGATAACTTGTACTGGTTGTCTCCCTTCAAATTTAGCCATTGTTGGATCCCTTCCCGCCTAAATTTGGGAAGAGGGCCAGGGCCTCTTTAAATAGGACTAGCCACCATACTAGGAGTCAACTGATCTTGGACCATTTAGGTCATCCTCAACCACACAAGCTCACCGAGCTCAAGGACACCTCTCCTCCGGAGGCTGTTCTTCCCTTATACTTGTTCATCCTCAGCCCATGAGGCAATCCACCATACCACACTGGAGTAGGGTATTACACCACATCGGTGGCCCAAACCAGTATAAACCCTGTGTCCTCTATTCTGCGAGTTCGGCATGCTGAGCTTTGAGATTGTGGTGAGAGCGTCAGCTAGGGGAAGGAGAGATCTTCGTGCGCACCCCAGAGTTCGAACCTCAAGGGTTTTGCCGGAACCCGAAATCCGACATTTGGCGCGCCAGGTAGGGGTGTGCTGAAGCTTTCCTTTCGTTGATCCACGTTCCACCGCTCCAACGCATCCATGGCAGACGCGCATCGAGCTCGCGCCGAGCGCCGAGCCGCCCTCGCTGCCCTTGTCGCTCAAACGGCCCCTATCAGCGGGCCTCCCCGTCGTTCTCCATCGCCCGCCACCAACGCCGCCACCGGCCCGGCGGGAAACAAGCAGCAAGCATCCTCGCTGCACCCCTCCGTGCGGCGGGACGACCGCACCGCCACTCCATCACTAACTCCAGCCGGCTCATCGTCTCACGCTCGTCACGCACCCACGGACGCGCAGGCCGCGCTGCTCATGGCACGCGAGCTCCTGCGCTACCGCCCGGTCGACGACCTCTATGAGGACTGGTTGGACCGCATCGTCGAGCTCGTCAGCGCCGCTGGGGGCTTTCCCGCACCGTCCCTCTCACTGCCTCGCCCTCCACCAGTTGCGGGCGACGTAGCTCACGGAGCACCTCCACCACCTCCGCACCAAGACGGTGCCCTGGCACCAAGGCGCACGGCCCCCCGGCGCGACCCACCGCGTCGGGCGCCCACGCAAGAAGAAGGAAGCTGCCAAGAGGTTCCCGTTGTAAGTGCATCTAGTGCCACCCCTAGTTGGTTTTGGAGTATTGACGACAAACCTGGTTGAGGGACTAGTGTGTTTGTGAGAATTGCAGGATAACACAGGTAGTAGTCCCTCATTGATTCGGTTTACTACCGGAGATGACCCCTAAAAATGTGTGAAGACATTGAAGACAATGGTGGTATGTGAAGATATTCACAACGAAGATTATGACTCAAGAAGACATTCACGTGAAGACTATGGAGTGCGAAGACATAGCTATTTCGTAGTTTCCTTTTCTTCTTTGTTGAGTCATAGGAACCACCGTACTGTTAAGTGGGGTCCAAGTGAACAAAGTCAGAGTGACTGAAGTGATGCTCAACCAAATCCTAAGTCTTCGAGCAAAGACAATGAGAGCAAATCTTATCCAGAGCTGGATGAGTCAGCTTTACTTGTAGCCCAAGTTAAGCTGCCGCGTGTGTTTGAAATCTGACCGTTGGAACACGTGTCAGTTCCTTAGTGACCCAGGGTCATTTCGAACAAATCAGGTCGGGTTGCCTAGTGGCTATAAATAGCCCACCCCCTACACCATAAATTGGTGGCTGCTCAGAGTTAGTGCACGGCTTTTGTCATTTTGAGAGCAACCCACCTCCGAAGCATTTGAGAGAGAGATCCTTGCGAGGACAAAGCCCAAAACACCCAGAGCCCAAAGAGTGTTTGGCATCACTGAAGTCTTTCTGTCTTCGTGACCTGAAGACTTGTTACACTTGAGGACTGTGAATCCTCCAGCCGGTTAGGCGTCGCGTTCTGAGCATCCAAGAGTCATTGTGTATTGCCGGTGAACGAAGTCTGTGAAGGTTTGGAAGTCTACCTTGAAGACTTACCAGAGTGATTGGGCGGGGACTAGGTGTCCTTAGCTCAAGGGGAATAAGGTGAAGACACGGTCTTCTGAGTTGAATCTCAGCCTCCCTAACCAGACGTACAGTTGTCACAGCAACTGGAACTGGTCCAACAAATCACTGTCCTCACCAAGCAACTGGTTCTATCTTCTCCCTCTCTTTACTTACAGTTTGTCTTCATGAAGTCATTTGCATGCTTGCCTGATCTGTTTGACTTCACTGTGTGACGGCTATTGTGTTTGGCTTCATACTCTCTTCCATCTTGATCCATACTACCTAGCTGCTAATAGTCTTCATGCTTTAGCTTCATTACTTGCTTGACTATGGCTTGTCTAGTGTAGTCTACCTTCCGCTGCATGTCAATAGGTTTATTTCTATCGTTTGTCTTCGAAACTCCCATGTTTTGAAGACTTTCATAAAAATCGCCTATTCACCCCCCCTCTAGTCGATAACTAGCACTTTCAATTGGTATCAGAGCAAGGTACTCCCTTGTTCTGTGTGATTCAGTTTAACCACCTGGAGTTTTAGCTATGTCGACTGCAGGGATAATCAAAGTCTCCGTTGTGTGCCCTGTCTTCGATGGCACTGATTACCCCTACTGGAAGAATAAGATGCGCATGCATCTTGAAGCCATTGATCTCGATCTATGGTATGTCGTCAAGAACGGTGTTCCCAAGACTAGTGAAGGTGTCACCCCTGCTGATGTCAAGAAGTTCGTTCAACTGGATTCTACTGCCAAGAACATCATCTGTGGTCATCTGACCAAAGGACAGTATGGCCGTGTGAGTGCTCTGGAAACGTCGAAGCTAGTCTGGGACTGGCTCTCCAAGGTCAATGAAGGTGTCTCAACCCAGAGAGATCAAAGGATCAGTGTCCTTTGCGACCTCTTCAACCGCTTCAAGAGAAATGACAATGAGAATGTCCAGCTCACGTTTGATCGCCTCACTGATATCACAAATGAGCTCCATGCTCTCGGCGCCACTGAGATCACCAAGCATGAAATCGTCAAGACACTCCTGAGATCACTTGACAGCTCGTTTGACACCCTAGGCCTGATGATTCAAGAACGCCCTGATTTCAAGACACTCGATCTGTCTGACATACTTGAAAGGCTCAACACACATGAGTTTCAGCTATCTGAGAAAAGAGACATCTATGGTCCCAACTATGGCCGAACTCGCGCTTTGAAGGCAAAGGCTGTTTCCTCATCTGAAGAAGAATCTGACTGCAGTTTTGAGGATCCTGAAGACATTGGAAAGGAGCTTGCTATGCTTGTGAAGAAGTTCCAGAAATTCACCAAGAAGAAAGGCTTCAAAAAGTCTTCAAGATCCAGCTCGAGAAATGATGAAGCTTCCACTCATGACCACAAGAAGAGAACATACCACAAGTGCAAGAAACCTGGTCACTACATCTCTGAGTGTCCACAATGGGACAATGAGAACAACAAGAAGAAGAAGAGCAAGGAATATGATTCTTATGACAAGAAGAAGAAGAAATCCTCAGAGTCTTCTTCCAAGTCTTCCTCCAAGTCTTCATCACATAAGAAGAGCTCATCTGGCAAGGCTCGTGCTTTTGTTGGCAAGGAGATGGATTCAGAGGAGGAGTCTTCTTCTGAGGAGGCAGAGGTGGAGTCTGAGGAGGAGTCCGACTCTGGCGTTGCAAGTCTGGCTCTAGCCACAGCCTACGTTGCCAAGTCCATCTTCAGCACTGAAGACAATGGCTCCGTCACCAACGCTGATGCTAATGACAAGGACGACTCTGCTCCCACCAACTGCTTCATGGCACGTGGTGCCAAGGTAAACTCACGTGATGCTTACTTTCAAACATCAAGTGAAGATGACTCTGATTCTGAATCCAAAACCAGCTACAAAACACTTGCTAAAATTGCAACTGAACAACAGAAGGCTATGGAACATATTCAAAAACTGTTAGACAAAAGCGATGATCTATTGGACGCGGAAATGACCCGATCTCAGTCCTTAATTGAAGACATAAAAAATCTTCATGTTAAGTACGAGGAACTTGAAAGTCGTCATGAATCGCTCTCAACAACTCATGAAAAGCTCTCCTATGATTATCTTCAAAGGAAGCAAGAACTAGAGAAATTGAGAGCAGTTCATGAAGATCTTCAAAAAGAAAACGAATCACTTCGCGCTCAACAGATCAGTCCCGCTCAGGAAGGATTTGAACCACCATGTCTAAAATGCCTTGAGCGTGATAACGCTACTTCTGTTGCTGAATGTTCTACTGCTACTACTGTTGCAATGTCTTCAACTGCTGATGTGGTAACTAACCCCTTTGCTGAGGATGCCACTACTATTGCTGATGAAAATGCTAGGTTGAAGACATTGCTTGAGACAGGGATGTACAAAAGTCTCAAAGGGCATCAAACACTATGTGATGTCCTCAAAAAGCAGATTCTGAACCGAAACCCTAGGAAAGAGGGTGTTGGGTTCGAGAGGAAAATGAATGTTGATGGCTCTTACTAGAAGCCTGAGCAGTACCCCAAAACCACATGGGTTGCTGCAAAGGGACCTTCAGTGGACCCATCCACCTTGTCTGGCTTCACTTGTGCTAACCCAATTGTCATTGATGAATCCTTTGATGCAAACTATAAACTGTTTAAGAATCAGACTAGTGAAGTGTTTGCCAGGTATATTGGTACTAATTGCAAGAATGGACCGCCTATCAAGAAGATCTGGGTACCCAAAAGTTGTCTTGAGAATCTTCCTGTGAATGTCATCATGACACCACAAGGGAAGAAGACAAACACCAGACCAAAGGCTTCATATGGCCCAAACGCTTCATACAGACAGAGGACTCACCTGAGTCACCCTAACGCCAATGTTTTGCAGGGAAATCATACTCAGACGTATGAATATGAGCGTGTTTCTTCAAACTACTATGTTCATAAAACTAAGAACTTTTCTGCTTATTCATATGAGTATTATTCTCCTTCTGCAAGGCTATTTGCTAGGGCTCCAAAGCCAAAGTTCTCAGATGCTGCACTTAGACTCATTGCTTCTAAGCCACCCCTGAAAATGTGGGTGGTTAAGAAAACTAACTCTCTTTTGCAGGAAAAGGTCTCCAGCAAGAAATCATAGGCGTCTGATGCTATTGCTGGGGACCTAAAACATCTTCTGGGGTGCAAGATAAAATGCCCAAATGGTCTTACTATGTATTTTGTTCCTGAATCGCTTGCCAATCATCCTATCAGTCCTAACCTTGATCTGAGCTTTGATAATCCTCTTGTCCGTCAAATGTTTATGCTTCACAATACTCTTGGTGAAGCCTACCCCCCTAACTGTACTGTAGGGTATGACACCACATGCTTCAGAATGGATTATGGACAGTGGATGCAATAATCACATGACTGGTGATAGAAGTATTCTCATGGACTCAACCTTACGTCCATCTGACAAGAGCCACATCACATTTGTTGACACTGGTAAAAGAAAGGTATTGGGTCTAGGTAGAGTTGCAATCTCAAAGGATCAGCACATGGATAAAGTGATGCTTGTTGAATCCCTTGGTTTCAGCTTAATGTCTATCTCAATGCTTTGTGACTTGAACATGATTGTGATATTTGGAAAGTATCGTTGCCTTGTTCTAATGGAATCTGACAAGTCTCTAGTCTTTGAAGGGTATCAGAAAGATGATTTGTACAAGGTAGATTTCTCAGCAGGACCACAGCTAGCCGTATGTCTTCTAGCAAAAGCTTCAGAGTGTTGGCTCTGGCATCGGAGGCTAGGGCATGCTGGCATGAGGAACCTGTACACTCTCGCAAAGAAGAAACACGTCGTAGGCATCGAGGGCATCAAGTTCAAGAAAGATCATCTGTGTGGTGCCTGCGAAGCTGGAAAGATGACGAGGGCCAAGCATCCCTCGAAGACAATCATGACGACATCTCAACCCTTCGAGCTGCTACACATGGACTTATTTGGCCCTACTCACTACTCTACTCTTACTACCACTGCCTGCCTCTATGGCTTCGTCATAGTTGATGATTATTCAAGATATACATGGGTGCATATAATCCTCTACAAGACTGAAGTGCAGGATGTCTTCAGACGCTTCGCCAACTGTGCCATGAAGAATTATGGCGTCAAGATCAAGCATATCAGAAGTGACAACGGCACAGAGTTCAAAAACACCGTCCTCGACCTTTACCTGGACACATTGGGCATCACTCATGAGTTCTCAGCTCCGTACACACCTCAGCAGAATGGCATCGTGGAGCGCAAGAACATAACACTCATTGAGATGGCTCGGACGATGCTTGATGAATACAAGACTCCAAAAAAGTTCTGGCCCGAAGCCATTGATACTGCATGTCATGTCATCAACCGTGTTTATCTTCACAAGCTTCTGAAGAACACATCCTATGAACTCCTAACTGGTAAGAAGCCAAATGTCAGTTACTTCAGAGTATTTGGTGCTAGGTGCTGGATCAAGGATCCACATCACACTCCAAAATTTGCACCGAAAGCACATGAATATGCTTGGTTACGGAAAGGATTCGCACTCCTACAGAGTCTTCAACCTCTTTCACTATAAAGTGCTTGAAACTGTAGATGTGCGGTTCGATGAGACTAACGGCTCGCAAAGAGAGCACCTGCCAGATGTGCTAGATGAAGTTCCACCTAGTGAGTCTATCAAGCGCATGGGAACTGGAGAAATCATACCATCTGAAGCTCAGGCTGAAGAAGAACTTATCAATTCTGCGCCTAATCAACCTGAAGACAATGCTCAGCCTGAAGCCAATCCTCCAAATGAAGACAATGATCAGCAAGAGCAAAATCTTCATCCAGTTCATCCTCGTGTTGCAAATGAAGTACAGATTGAGAAGATAATTGATAGCATCAATACACCTGGTCCACTCACTCATTCAAGAGCAGCACAGCTAGCAAATTTCTGTGGGCACTTTGCATTTGTTTCAATATCTGAACCCAAGAAAGTTGTTGAAGCCTTCATGGAACCTGATTGGATTCAAGCTATGCAAGAAGAGCTTCAACAGTTCAAACTAAACAATGTATGGGAATTGGTCAAGCGTCCTGATCCTCGTAAGCACAATATCATTGGCACCAAATGGATATATCGCAACAAGCAAGATGAGCATGGTCAAGTTGTCAGAAACAAGGCTCGTCTTGTTGCTCAAGGATACACTCAAGTTGAAGGAATTGACTTCGATGAAACATTTGCTCCTGTGGCTAGGCTTGAAGCCATTCACATACTGCTAGCCTATGCAAATCATCATAAAATCCTTCTGTATCAAATGGATGTGAAGAGTGCCTTTCTCAATGGCAAGATTGAAGAAGAAGTGTGTGTTGCACAACGACCTGGCTTTGGAGATCCAAAACATCCTGATATGGTATACAAGCTTAACAAGGCATTGTATGGCCTCAAACAAGCCCCTCGTGCTTGGTATGACACACTCAAAGACTTCCAGAAGAGCAAAGGCTTCAAACCTGGTTCCCTGGATCCCACACTCTTCACGAAGACATATGATGGTGAACTATTTGTGTGCCAAATATATGTGGATGACATTATCTTCGGCTGCACTAACCAGAAATACGGTGATGAGTTTGGACACATGATGCAAGAGCAATATCAGATGTCCATGATGGGTGAGCTGAAGTTCTTCCTTGGTCTTCAAATTCGTCAGCAAAGCAACAACATCTTTATATCTCAAGAGAAATACCTCAAAGACTGCCTGAAGAAGTTTGGAAGCAAGACTGCAAAGGTTACACGACGCCAATGCCAACCAAAAGTCATCTGGGTCCTGACGCCAATGGTAAAGAGTTCGATCAAAAGGTATACCGCTCCATGATTGGTTCTTTACTTTATTTATGTGCATCTAGGCCAGATATCATGCTTAGTGTTTGCATGTGTGCCCGATTCCAGGCGGCACCAAAGGAATCGCATCACTTAGCTGTGAAGTGAATTCTTCGATACTTAGCTTACACCCCAACACTAGGATTATGGTATCCAAAGGGCTCAGAGTTTGATCTAGTTGGATTATCAGATGCTTATTATGCTGGTGACAAGGTGGATCGCAAGTCTACATCAGGCACATGTCACTTTCTAGGACGATCACTTGTCTGTTGGTCTTCAAAGAAGCAGAACTGTGTGTCTCTCTCCACTGCTGAATCTGAATACATTGCTGCTGGATCTTGCTGCGCTCAGCTTCTATGGATGAAGCAAACTCTCAAGGACTATGGCATCCATTTGAAACAAGTACCACTCTACTGTGACAATGAAAGCGCCATCAAGATTGCCAACAACTCAGTTCAGCACTCGAAGACAAAGCACATTGAAATTCGTCATCACTTTCGCAGAGATCATGTCATGAAGGAAGATATTGATATCATTCACGTCAACACTGAAGAGCAATTGGCAGATATCTTCACAAAGCCCTTGGATGAGAAAAGGTTTTGCAAGTTGCGGTGTGAGCTAAATATCTTGGAATCCTCAAATGTCCTGTGATTAGGCACACATCCTAACACTTATGCATGTTGATGACTTAGATGTGCAACACACGAAGTAATGTATATCTTCAATCAATGAAGACATACACTCTAAGTGTGAATACATTAATGCGGAATTTGACTTCGGAGCGCCACGATAATTGTGCGCCGTGTCTGGGTCTAATACTTCCTATACGGTGGGTAACGCCACCACCAAACTTTTGTTTGAAGTGTTTCTCTTGGCGTTACAATTGCAAAGTATTCGCATTTGATTTATCTTCAACATTTTTGTGTCTTCATGTTGATCTTCACTTTGTTGATTTGGTCTTACTCAGATATATATACATATATTTGTGTTCTGTCCTCTACAGCATTCACTTATAACTATGTCTTCTCGTTTGAATCTTTTGGACTAAGTGAATGTGATCGGGCCGGCAAGTCTCTTTACTCGTTCCGTAATGCTTCATCCCGTAACTAACCCATTAGTCACATTGCTTGCAAGGCTTATAGTGATGTGCATTACCGAGAGGGCCCAGAGATACCTCTTCGACAATCGGAGTGACAAATCCAAATCTCGATCTATGCCAACTCAACAAACACCATCGGAGACACCTGTAGAGCATATTTATAATCACCGAGTTACGTTGTGATGTTTGATAGCACACTTAAGTGTTCCTCCGGTATTCGGGAGTTGCATAATCTCATAGTCATAGGAACATGTATAAGTCATGAAGAAAGCAATAGCAATAAACTAAACGATCATAGTGCTAAGCTAACGGATGGGTCTTGTCCATCACACCATTCTCTAATGATGTGACCGCGTTCATCAAATGACAACACATGTCTATGGCTAGGGAACTTAACCATCTTTGATTAACTAGCTAGTAAAGTAGAGGCATACTAGGGACACTCTGTTTGTCTATGTATTCACACATGTACTAAGTTTTCGGTTAATACAATTCTAGCATGAATAATAAACATTTATCATGATATAAGGAAATATAAATAACAACTTTATTATTGCCTCCAGGGCATATTTCCTTCACCTTGGGGCTGAGGGTTTGTACCAGTAGCTATGTGTTTAATCTCTCTCTCTCTCTCTCTCTCTCTCTCTCTCGTGTTCTTGAGATGTCACCATCTTGATGTATTGTGGGCTTTGTTAATATAGTCTGATCATATGGTGTTTTCACTCTTCTTATTGTTTTGATGAATTGAGTTTTTCCCTTTGAGATTTCATTGTTATCGGATTGAATACTTTTATGGATTTGAGAACACTTGATATATGTATTGCAATTGAATACTCGTGGTGACAATGGGGTATCATATTGATTCACTTGATATATGTTTTGGCACTCAACTCGCAGATTCCCGAGGTGACATTGGGGTAATCTATGCATAGGGGTTGATGCACATTCTTGTCTTTGTTTCTCCGGTAGAAATCTTGGGGCACTCTTTGAAGTTCTTTGTGTTGGATCGAGTATTATGAATATGATTTTTCTTTGGTGTTATTTCAGTACGAACTCTAGGATAGACCAACCGGAAAGAATAGCTTTGTGTCATTTTAGTACAATCTCTTGAATAGATCAAACGGAAAGAATAGCTTTGAGGTGGTTTCGTACCCTAAAAATAATTTATTCTTATGTTCTCCGCTAGATAGGAACTTTGGAGTGATTCTTCATCGCACTTTGAGGGGTGGTTATATGATCCAAATATATTAGCATTGTTGAGAGATTGCACTAGTGAAAGTACGGACCCTAGCCCTTGTTCTCAAGCATTGCAATACCGTTTTTGTGCCCGTTTACTATTTTCTACCTTGCTATTTTTATTTATTCAGATTATAAAAATATATTTCTACCATCCATATTACACTTTTATATCCATCTCTTCGCCGAACTAGTGCACCTATACAATTTGCCATTGTATTGGGGGTGTTGGGGACACAGGAGATTTCTTGTATTTGGTTGCAGGGTCGTTTGAGAGACACCATCTTCATCCTACACCTCTCACGGATTGATAAACCTTAGGTTATCCACTTGAGGGAAAATTGCTACTGTCCTACAAAACTCTGCACTTGGAGGCCCAACACGTGTCTACAAGAATAAAGTTGCATAGTAGACATCAGTGATTATAAAGATGCTCTACATGTATCTCTGAAGGTGTTTGTTGGGTTGGCATAGATTGAGATTAGGATTTGTCACTCCGAGTATCGGAGAGGTATCTCTGGGCCCTCTCGGTAATACACATCAAAAGAAGCCTTGTAAGCAAAGTGACTAATGAGTTAGTTGCGGGATGATGTATTACGGAACGAGTAAAGAGACTTGCCGGTAACGAGATTGAACTAGGTATGAAGATACCGACGATCGAATCTCGGGAATGTAACATACCGATGACAAAGGGAATAACGCATGTTGTCATTAGGGTTCGACTGATAAAGATCTTCGTAGAATATGTAGGAGTCAATGTGAGCATCCAGGTTCCGCTATTGGTTATTGACCGAAGAGGTGTCTCGGTCATGTCTACATTGTTCTCGAACCCGTAGGGTCCGCATGCTTAACGTTCGATGAGGATTTTGTATTATATGAGTTATGTGATTTGGTGACCGAATGTTGTTCGGAGTCTCGGATGAGATCAAAGACCTAACAAGGAGTCTCAAAATGGTTGAGAGGTAAAGATTGATATATAGGATGATAGTATTCGGACACCGGAAGTGTTCCGAAGTGTATCGGGTATTTATCGGACTACCGGGGAGGTTACCAGAACCCCCGAGGGAATAATGGGCCTTATGGGCCATAAGAGGGGAGCACACCAGCCCACAAGGGGTGGCGCGCCTCCCTTTTGGCAGGAGGCAGAATAGGAGAAGGAAGAGGGGGTTCGGCCCCCCTTTCCTTCCTCTCTCCCCTCTTCCCTTTTCCCCACCGGTGAAATATGGAAGGGGGGGCGAATTGGGATAGGACCCCAAGTAGGATTCCTCCTACTTGGGCCGCCCCAAGGCTGATCCCCCTCCCCCTCCCACCTATATATACGTGGGGAGGGGGCGCTTAGAACACAGACCAACAATTGTTAGCCGTGTGCGGCGCCCCCCTCCATAGTTTACGCCTCCAGTCATATCTTCATAGTGCTTAGGCGAAGCCCTGCGTGGATCACTTCACCATCACCGTCACCACACCGTCGTGCTGACAAAACTCATCTACTTCCTTGACACTTTGCTGGATCAAGAGTTCTAGGGACGTCATCAAGTTGAACGTGTGTAGAACTCGGAGGTGTCGTACGTTTGATGCTTGATCGGTCGGAATGAGAAGAAGTTCGACTACATCAACCGCGTTGTCAAACGCTTTCGGCTTTCGGTCTACGAGGGTACGTGGAGACACTCTTCCCCTCTCATTGCTATGCATCTCCTAGATAGATCTTGCGTGAGCGTAGGAATTTTTTTTGAAATTGCATGCTACATTTCCGAACAATACTTGCACCCAACATGGGCAAGAGGGTTGTCAATTCCCTTGTACTCGTTAATTGCAAGGATCAAATCTGGTATAGGTAGACAGATAAATTGCAAAGTAAATAAAAAGAAAGAAAATTGTAGCAAGGTATTTTTGGTTTTTGTAGTATGATTAAAATAGATCCGGGGCCATAGTTTTCATTAGAGGCGTCTCTCTCATAAAAATAGTATGTGGTGGGTAGACAAATTACTGTTGGCCAGTTGATAGAAAAGCGCATAGTTATGACATTATTCATGGCAATGATCATATGATGAATTTGAGGCAGAAGCATAGAAGAGGTTAGGGTCCGATCACATTCACTTAGATCAAAAGATTCAAGCAAGAAGACATAGCTATAAGTGAATGTTGTAGAGGACAGAACACAAATATATGTATATATCTGAGTAAGACCAAATCAACAAACTGAAGATCAACATGAAGACAAATCAATGTTGAAGATAAATCAAATGCGAAGACTTAGCAAATGTAACGCCAAATGAAACACTCCAAACAAAAGTTTGGTGGTGGCGTTACCCACCGTATAGGAAGTATTAGACCCAGACACGGCGCACAATTATCGTGGCGCTTCGAAGTCAAATTCCGCATTAATGTATTCACACTTAGAGTGTATGTCTTCATTGATTGAAGATATTCGTTACTTTCTGTGTTGCACATCTAAGTCATCAACATGCATAAGTGTCACGATGTGTGTCCAATTATAGGACATTTGAGGATTCTAAGATATTTAGCTCAGACCGCAACTTGCAAAACCTTTTCTCATCCAAGGGCTTTGTGAAGATATCTGCCAATTGCTCTTCAGTGTTGACGTGAATGATATCAATATCTTCCTTCATAACATGATCTCTGAGAAAGTGATGACGAATTTCAATGTGCTTTGTCTTCGAGTGTTGAACTGGGTTGTTGGCAATCTTCATGGCGCTTTCATTGTCACAGTAGAGTGGTACTTGCTTCAGATGGATGCCATAGTCCTTAAGAGTTTGCTTCATCCATAGAAGCTGAGCACGGCAAGATCCAGCAGCAATGTATTCAGATTCAGCAGTGGAGAGAGATACATAGTTCTGCTTCTTTGAAGACCAACAGACAAGTGACCGTCCCAGAAAGTGACATGTGCCTGATGTAGACTTGCGATCCACCTTGTCACCAGCATAATCAGCATATGAGAATCCAACTAGATCAAACTCTGAGCCCTTTGGATACTATAATCCTAGTGTTGGGGTGTAAGCCAAATATCTAAGAATTCGCTTCACAGCTAAGTGATGCGATTCCTTTGGTGCTGCTTGGAATCGGGCACACATGCAAACACTAAGCATTATATCTGGCCTAAATGCACATAAATAAAGTAAAGAACCAATCATGGAGCGATATACCTTTTGATTGAACTCTTTACCATTGGCGTCGGGACTCAGATGACTCTTGGTTGGCATTGGCGTCGTGTATCCCTTGCAGTCTTGCATTCCAAACTTCTTCAGGCAGTCTTTGAGGTATTTCTCTTGAGATATGAAGATGTCGTTGCTTTGCTGACGAATTTGAAGACCAAGGAAGAACTTCAGCTCACCCATCATGGACATCTGATATTGCTCTTGCATCATGTGTCCAAACTCATCACTGTATCTCTTGTCAGTGCAGCCGAAGATAATGTCATCCACATAGATTTGGCACACAAATAGTTCTCCACCATATGTCTTCGTGAAGAGTGTAGGATCTAGAGAATCAGGTTTGAAGCCTTTGCTCTTCAGGAAGTCTTTGAGTGTGTCATACCAAGCACGAGGGGCTTGTTTGAGGCCATACAATGCCTTGTTGAGCTTGTATACCATATCAGGATGTTTTGGATCTTCAAAGCGAGGTGGTTGTGCAACATACACTTCTTCTTCAATCTTGCCATTGAGAAAGGCACTCTTCACATCCATTTGATATAGAAGGATGTTGTGATGGTTGGCATAGGCTAGCAGTATGCGAATGGCTTCAAGCCTAGCCACCGGAGCAAATGTTTCATCGAAGTCAATCCCTTCAACTTGAGTGTATCCTTGAGCAACAAGACGAGCCTTGTTTCTGACAACTTGACCATGCTCATCTTGCTTGTTGCGATATATCCATTTGGTGCCTATGATGTTGTGCTTGCGAGGATCAGGATGCTTGACCAATTCCAACACATTGTTCAGCTCGAACTGTTGAAGCTCTTCTTGCATAGCCTGAATCCATTCAGGTTCCATGAAGGCTTCGGCAACTTTCTTGGGTTCAGATATTGAGACAAATGCAAAGTGCCCACAAAAATTTGCTAGCTGTGTTGCCCTTGAACGAGTGAGTGGACCAGGTGCATTGACGTTGTCGATTATCTTCTCAATCTGTACTTCATTTGCAACACGCGGGTGAACTGGACGAAGATTTTGCTCTTGCTGATCATTGTCTTCATTTTGAGCATTGGCTTCAGGCTGAGTATTGTCCAGGTTAATTAGGTGCAGAAATGATAAGTTCCTCTTCAGCCTGTGCCTCAGAAGCTATGATTTGTCCAGTTCCCATGAGCTTGATGGATTCACTAGGTGGAACTTCATCTAGCACATTTGGCAGGTGATCTCTTTGCGAGCCGTTAGTCTCATCGAACCGCATATCTACAGTTTCGACCACTTTATAGTGAAAGAGGTTGAAGACTCTGTAGGAGTGCGAATCCTTTCCGTAACCAAGCATAAAACCTTCATGTGCTTTCGGTGCAAATTTTGAAGTGTGATGTGGATCCTTGATCCAGCACCTAGCACCAAATACTCTGAAGTAACTGATGTTTCGCTCCTTACCAGTTAGGAGCTCATAGGATGTCTTCTTCGGAAGCTTGTGAAGATAAACACGGTTGATGACGTGGCATGCAGTATCAATGGCTTCAGGCCAGAACTTCCTTGGAGTCTTGTACTCATCAAGCATCGTCCGAGCCATCTCAATGAGTGTCCTGTTCTTGCGCTCCATGATGCCATTCTGCTGAGGTGTGTATGGAGCAGAGAACTCATGAGTGATGCCTAAGGTATCAAGGTAAAGATCAAGGCCGGTGTTCTTGAGCTCTGTGCCGTTGTCACTTCTGATGTGCTTGATCTTGACGCCATAGTTCGTCATGGCACGATTGGCGAAGCGTCTGAAGACATCCTGCACTTCATTCTTGTAAAGGATTATATGTACCCATGTATATCTTGAGTAATCATCAATTATGACGAAGCCATAGAGGCAAGCAGTGGTAGTGAGAGTAGAGTAGTGAGTAGGGCCAAAGAGATCCATGTGTAGCAGCTCGAAGGGTTGAGATGTCGTCATGATTGTCTTTGAGGGATGCTTGGCCCTAGTCATCTTTCCAGGTTCGCAGGCACCACACAGATGATCTTTCTTGAACTTGACGCCCTCGATGCCTACGACATGTTTCTTCTTCGCGAGAGTGTACAGGTTCCTCATGCCAGCATGCCCTAGCCTCCGATGCCAGAGCCAGCACTCTGAAGCTTTTGCTAGAAGACATACAGCTAACTGTGGTCCTGCTAAGAAATCTACCATATATAGATCATCTTTCCGGTATCCTTCAAAGACTAGAGACTTGTCAGATTCCATTAGAACAAGGCAATGATATTTTCCAAATATCACAATCATATTCAAATCACAAAGCATTGAGACAGACATTAAGTTGAAACCAAGGGATTCAACAAGCATCACTTTATCCATGTGCTGATCCTTTGAGATTGCAACTCTACCTAGACCCAATACCTTGCTTTTACCAGTGTCAGCAAATGTGATGTGACTTGTCAGATGGACGCAAGGTTGAGTCCATGAGAAGACTTCGATCACCAGTCATGTGATTAGTGCATCCACTGTCCATAATCCATTCTGAAGCATTTGGTGTCATGCCCTATAGTACAGTTAGGGGATAGGCTTCACCAAGAGTATTGTGAAGCATAAACATTTGATGGCCAAGAGGATTATCAAAGCTCAGATCAAGCTTAGGACTGATAAGATGATTGGCAAGCGATTCAGGAACAAAATACATAATAAGACCATTTGGGCATTTTATCTTGCGCCCCACAAGATGTTTTAGGTCCCCAGCATAAGCATCGGACGCCTTTGATTTCCGGCTGGAGACCTTTCCCTGCAAAAGAAAGTTAATTTTTCTTAACCACCCACATCTTCAGGGGTGGCTTAGAAGCAATGAGTCTAAGTGCAGCATCTGAGAACTTCGGCTTTGGAGCCCTAGCAAATAGCCTTGCAGGAGGTGAATAATACTCATATGAATAGGCAGAATAGTTCTTAGTCTGATGAACATAGCGGTTTGATGATACACGCTCATATTCATAAGTCTGAGTATGATTTCCCTGCAAAACATTGGCGTTAGGGTGACTCTTGTGAGTCCTCTGTCTGTATGAAGCCTTTGGACCATATGAAGCCTTTGGTCTGGGGTTTGTCTTCTTCCCTTGTGGTGTCATGATGACATTCACAGGAAGATTCTCAAGACACCTTTTGGGCACCCATATCTTCTTCATAGGTGGTCCATTCCTACAGTTAGTACCATTATACCTCGCAAACACTTCACCATTCTGATTCTTAAACAGTTTATAGTTTGCACCAAAGGATTCATCAATGATAATCGGGTTAGCACAAGTGAAGCCAGATAAGGTGGATGGGTCCACTGAAGTTCCCTTTGTAGCAAACCATGTGGTTTTGGGGTACTTCTCAGGCTTCCAGTAAGAACCATCAACATTCATTTTCCTCTCGAACCCAACACCCTCTTTCCTAGGGTTTCGGTTCAGAATCTACTTTTTGAGGACATCACATAGTGTCTGATGCCCTATGAGACTTTTGTACATCCCAGTCTCAAGCAATGTCTTCAACCTAGCATTTTCATCAGCAATAGTAGTGGTATCCTCAGCAGAGGGGTTAATTACCACATCAGCAGTTGAAGATATTGTGACAGTAGTAGCAGTAGAACATTCAGCAACAGAAGTAGCGTTATCACGCTCAAGGCATTTTAGACATGGTGGTTCAAATCCTTCCTGAGCGGGACTGACCTGTTGAGCGCGAAGTGACTCATTCTCTTTTGAAGATCTTCATGAACTGCTCTCAATTTCTCAAGTTCTTGCTTCCTTTGAAGATAATCATAGGAAAGCTTTTCATGAGTTGTTGAGAGTGTTTCATGACGACTTTTAAGTTCCTCGTACTTAACATGAAGATTTTTGATGTCTTCAATTAAGGACTGAGATCGGGTCATTTCCGCGTCCAACAGGTCATCGCTTTTGTCTAACAATTTTTGAATATGTTCCATAGCTTTCTGTTGTTCAGTTGCAATTTTAGCAAGTGTTTTGTAGCTAGGTTTGGATTCACAATCAGAGTCATCTTCACTTGATTTTTGAAAGTAAGCATCGCGTGAGTTTACCTTGGCACCACGTGCCATGAAGCAGTAGGTGGGGGAGTGTCGTCCTTGTCATTATCATCAGCGTTGGTGACGGAGCCATTGTCTTCAGCGTTGAAGATGGACTTGGAAACGTAGGTTGTGGCTAAAGCCAGACTTGCAACGCCAGAGTCGGACTCCTCCTCAGATTCCACCTCTACCTCCTCAGAAGCAGACTCCTCCTCTGAATCCATCTCCTTGCCAACAAAAGCACGAGCCTTGCCAGATGAGCTCTTCTTATGTGATGAAGACTTGGAAGAAGACTTGGAAGAAGACTTTGAGGATTTCTTCTTCTTCTTGTCATCAGAATCATATTCCTTGCTCTTCTTATTCCTGTTGTTCTCATTGTCCCACTGAGGACACTCAGAGATGTAGTGACTAGGTTTCTTGCACTTGTGGCATGTTCTCTTCTTGTGGTCATGAGTAGAAGCTTCATCATTTCTCGAGCTGGATCTTGAAGACTTTCTAAAGCCTTTCTTCATGGTGAATTTCTGGAACTTCTTCACAAGCATAGCAAGCTCCTTTCCAATGTCTTCAGGATCCCCAGAACTGCAGTCAGATTCTTCTTCAGATGAGGAAACAACCTTTGCCTTCAAAGCGCGAGTTCGGCCATAGTTGGGACCATAGATGTCTCTTTTCTTAGATAGCTGAAACTCATGTGTGTTGAGCCTCTCAAGTATGTCAGACGGATCGAGTGTCTTGAAGTCAGGGCGTTCTTGAATCATCAGGGCTAGGGTGTCAAATGAGCTGTCAAGTGATCTCAGGAGTGTCTTGATGATTTCATGCTTGGTGATCTCAGTGGCCCCGAGAGCATGAAGCTCATTTGTGATATCAGTGAGGCGATCAAATGTGAGCTGGACGTTCTCATTGTCGTGTCTCTTGAAGCGGTTGAAGAGGTGGCGAAGAACACTGATCCTTGAGTCTCTCTGGGTTGAGACGCCTTCGTTGACCTTGGAGAGCTAGTCCCAGACTAGCTTCGACGTTTCCATAGCACTCACACGGCCATACTGTCCTTTCGTCAGATGACCACAGATGATGTTCTTGGCAATAGAATCCAGTTGAACGGACTTCTTGACATCAGTAGGGGTGACACCTTCACCAGTCTTGGGAACACCATTCCTAACGACATACCATAGATCGACATCAATGGCTTCAAGATGCATGCGCATCTTATTCTTCGAGTAGGGGTAATCAGTGCCATCGAAGATAGGGCACGCAGCGGAGACTTTGATTGTCCCTGCAGTCGACATAGCTATAACTCCAGGTGGTTAAACCGAATCACACAGAACAAGGGAGTACCAGGCTCTGATACCAATTGAAAGTGCTAGTAATCGACTAGAGGGGGGGTGAATAGGCGATTTTTATGAAAGTCTTCAAAACATGGGAGTTATGAAGGCAAACAATAGAAATGAACCTATTGATATGCAGCGGAAGGTAGACTACACTAGACAAGCCATAGTCAAGTATACAATGAAGTGAAAGCAGGAAGACTAATAGCAGCTAGGCAGTATGGATCAAGATGGAAGATGGTATGAAGCCAAACAACAATAGTCGTCACACAGTGAAGTCAAACAGATAAGGCAAGCAAGCAAATGACTTCACAAAGACAACTGTAGATAAGTGAGGGAAGAGATAGAACCAGTTGCTTGGAGAGGACAAGTATTTGTTGGACGAATTCCAAATGCTGTGACAACTGTACGTCTGGTTAGGGAGGCTGAGATTCAACTCAGAAGACCGCGTCTTCACATTATTCCCCTTGAGCTAAGGACACTTAGTCCTCACCCAATCACTCTGGTAAGTCTTCAAGGTAGACTTCCAAACCTTCACAGACTTCGTTCACCGGCAATCCACAATGACTATTGGATGCTCAGAATGTGACGCCTAACCGGCTGGAGGATTCACAGTCCTCAAGTGTAACAAGTCTTCAGGTCACGCGGGCAGAAAGACTTCAGTGATGCCTAACACTCTTTGGCTTTGGGTGTTTTGGGCTTTGTCCTCGCAAGGATTTCTCTCTCAAATGCTTCGGAGGTGGGTTGCTCTCAAACGACAAAAGCTGTGCACTAACTCTGAGCATCCACTAATTTATGGTGTAGGGGGTGGGCTATTTATAGCCACTAGGCAACCCGACCTGATTTGTCCGAAATGACCCTGGGTCACTAAGGAACTGACACGTGTTCCAACGGTTAGATTTCAAACACATGCGGCAGCTTGACTTGGGCTACAAGTAAAGCTGACTCATCCAGCTCTGGATAAGATTTGCTCTCATTGTCTTCGCTCTAAGACTTAGGATTTGGTTGAGCATCACTTCAGTCACTCTGACTTTGTTCACTTGGACCCCACTTAACAGTACGGTGGTTCCTATGACTCAACAAAGAAGAAAAGGAAACTACGAAACAACTATGTCTTCGCACTCAAGAGTCTTCACGTGAATGTCTTCTCGAGTCATAATCTTCCTTGTGAATATCTTCACATACCACCATTGTCTTCACACATTTTTAGGGGTCATCTCCGGTAGGTAAACCGAATCAATGAGGGACTATTACCTGTGTTATCCTGCAATTCTCACAAACACATTAGTCCCTCAACCATGTTTGTTGTCAATAGTCCAAAACCAACTAGGCGTGGCACTAGATGCACTTACACTACTCTATGGTGAACACGGCATGAACTAGTGCGGGTGGTGACGCCGACTCCTGGCCGGGAGCCTCGTCCATCGTCTGGTCCTAGTCGCTGAGCTCAGCGAGCTCACTGGCAAAGAAGACGGGATTAATCAGGAAAAAGAAAAAAGAGACGGGATTAGAATGAAACAACTGTGTTGTGTAGCAGCTTACTGCATCTGCAGCTGGACATTAACCGGTCAAGCCTCAAATTTGCTCATCTGCATCTGGATACCTCATACTAGAAATATTAAATCCATACAAAAGCATGAAAATGAAAAAACCCAACTACTACGTAGATCAAGTAGCCTAGTTATCATCGGAGGTGTCCACTATCTCTGTGCCCGTTGTCGGGTACATGGCCGGCAGCCGCAGTTGCGGCTCCTGCGGCTACTCCGCATCCATCTTCGCGTCGAGCTCGTCGAAGAGGGCGTCGGTTGCCACTCGTTCCTGCCAGATAAAGCGTCGGTTGGCTTCCACATAGGCCTCATCCTGGATGGACTCCAGGATGGCCTTCTGCTCCATCGTATCGTCCGCGTAGGCGACGGCAAACTCTGCCTCCGCATCCTTCATGTTGATGCCTGGAGCCGGTGCCAGCTCCTACTCCGGCTGCTCTGCCTCCTCCTCGTCTTCCGGATCCACCACCTCCATCGTTGCCGACTGTTGCTCCTATCCTTCCTCCTTATCCTCCTCCGCAAACTCCTCGTCCTCCTCTGGCTCCGGCGAGTCCAGAGGTAGTCTTCCAGCAATGCGAACCGTGCACCTCGCCAGGATCTCCTGCTCGATCTGGTACCGATACTCTGGCGTGAGCATAACATAGGTGGTTATCTTATTCTTTGCCATGGAGAAGCCGGAGAGCGTGGGAAGGGTGCCCGAGCGGGAGAATTTATTGGCCTCGGGCGGCGAGTTGTACCGGCACCACGCACCGTTCACACCGTGTGGGACCCCGACATCAGTCAGAAGTGGCGGACGCGCCCGGGCGCCCCATATCTGCCCCATATTTGGGCTCTATATGAGGGGTGTTGGTTGGCCCGGGTGTTTGACGCCCGTCTAGGTCGAATTTCATGACCGAGCCGTCTGCCCTCTTGTTTGAGGCGGGTTTGTTGTGAATATGCCCTAGAGGCAATAATAAAGTGGTTATTATTATATTTCCTTAATCAGGACAAAGGTTTATTATTCATGCTATAATTGTATTGATCGGAAACTTAAATACATGTGTGGATACATGAACAAATACCAATCCCTAGTAAGCCTCTACTAGACTAGCTCATTGATCAAAAGATGGTTAAGGTTTCCAGACCATAGACATGAGTTTTCGTTTGATAACAGGATCACATCATTAGAAGAATGATGTGATGGACAAGACCCATCCGTTAGCATAGCATATGATCGTTCAGTTTATTGCTATTGCTTTCTGAATGTCAAATACATGTTCCGTCGACCATTAGATCATGCAACTCCCAGGCTCCGGAGAATGCCTTGTGTGTATCAAACGTCACTTCGTAATTGGGTGATCATAACGGTGCTCTACAGGTATCTCCGAAGGTGTCTATTGAGTTGACATCGATCGAGATTGGGATTTGTCATTCGATATGACGGAAAGGTATCTCTGGGCCCTCTCGGTAATACAGCATCACAAGAAGCTTGCAAGCAAAGTGACTAAGGAGTTAGTTGCAAGATGGTGTATTACGGAACGCATAAAGAGACTTGCCAGTAACGAGATTGAACTAGGTATAGAGATACCAACGATCGAATCTCGGGTAAGTAACGTACCGACAGACAAAGGGAATTACGTATGTTGTCATAAAGGTTCAACTGGTAAAGATCTCCATAGAACATGTAGGAACCAATATGGGCATCCAGGTCCCGCTATTGGTTATTGACCGGAGAAGCGTCTTGGTCATGACTACATCATTCTCGAACCCGTAGGGTCTGCCCGCTTAACTTTTGTCGACGATATAGTATTATATGAGTTATGCATGTTGGTGAGCGAATGTTGTTCGGAGTCCCGAATGAGATCACGGACATGACTAGGAGCTCCAGAATGGTCCAGAGATAAATATTGATATATAGGATGATGGTTGGGCCAAGGGGTAAGGCCACGGGGCTTTTAGTCGGTGCAAAAGGAAGTTTTGCGGAGGTCGGGTACCAGATGCCAGGGACCCTGGCGTCTGGCCCTGGGCCAGATGCCGAGGACGATGGCGTCTGGGCTAGATGCCGAGGACCATGGCGTCTGGTGCTCGAATCCGACAAGGACTCTTCCTTGCATTCCAAACCGACTTTGGGGAGGCCCTCTCCCCAAGTAATGACCCGAGGGCTCAACATATAAATAGAGGAGCAGGGCTAGCCCCTAGAACACAAGTTTTGGAGCCTCCTCTAGTTGTTCTAGTTCTAGTAATAGTTGGTCCTAGTTGACTAATTAGAGCTAGCCCTAGCTACCTCTAATCCTCATAATTAGAAGCCCAGTGTGGTACTAATCTCCTCTGCTCTAAATCCATTGTGCTTGGTAAAGCCCTGTGGAAATAGTTTCACCACCACCATCACCATGCCATCATGTTACCGGAACTCATCTACTACTTCGATCCTCTTGCTAGATCAAGAAGGCGAGCACGTCACCGAGCTGAACGTGTGCTGAACGCGGAGGTGTCGTACGTTCGGTGCTTGATCGGAACAGACTGTGAAGATGTACGACTACATCAACCGCGTTGATAAACGCTTCCACTTAGCAATCTACAAGGGTATGTAGATGCTCTCCCCCTATCGTAGCTATGCATCTCCATGGATAGATCTTGCGTGTGCGTAAAAAAAATTCCATGCAACGTTTCCCAACAGTGGCATCATGAGCCAGGTTTATGTGTATATGATATGCACGAGTAGAACAAGAAGGAGTTGTGGGTGGTGATTTTCATATTGCTTATCACCTATGTCTTTTTTGATTCAGCGGTATTGTGGGATGAAGTGGCTCGGACCAACCTTACACTTCCACGTACATGAGACCGGTTCCACCGACTAACATGCAACTTGTTTTGCATAAAGGTGGCTGGCGGGTGTTTGTTTCTCCTACTTTAGTTGAATCTAATTTCACTACGACGGTCCTTGCAGAAGGTTAAATTAGCAACTTGATTATCACTGCTGTGTTTTTGCGTAGGTAAGAACAGTTCTTGCTAGTTGCCCATAGTAGCCACGTAAAACTTGCAACAACAAAGTAGAGGACGTCTAACTTGTTTTTGCAGGGCATGTTGTGATGTGATATGGTCAAGACGTGATATGATATATGTCGATGTATGAGAGGATCATGTTTTGTAATAAGTTCAAGACTTGCATGTCGATGAGTACGACAACCGGCAGGAGCCTTAGGGTTGTATTTAATTATTATATGACCTACGTGTGAATCACTAAGCGCTATGTAATTGCTTTACTTTATCGCTATGCGTTAGCAATAGTTGTAGAAGCAATAGTTGGCGAGACGACCCCGACACAATGATGGAGATCAAGGTGTCGCTCCAGTGACGATGAAGATCATGTCGTTGCTTTGGAGATGGAGATCAAAAGCACAAAATGATGATGTCCATATCATGTCACAATTTCGATTGCATGTGATGTTTATATTTTATGCATCTTATTTTGCTTAGAACAACGGTAGCATTATAAGATGATCCCTTCACTTAATTTCACGATAAAAGTGTTCTCCCCGAGTATGCACCGTTGCTAAAGTTCGTCGTTTTGAAGCACCTCGTGATGATCGGGTGTGATAGACTCTATGTTCACATACAACGGAGTTTTGCACATGCAGAATACTTGGGTTAAACTTGACGAGCCTAGCATGTACAGACATGGTCTCGGAACACTAGAGACCGAAAGGTCGAACATGAGTCATATAGTAGATATGATCAACATGGAGATGTTCACCATTGAAAACCACCCCATGTCACGTGATGATCGGACATGGGTTAGTTGATTTGGATCATGTACCACTTAGACAACTTGAGGGATGTTGATTTAAGTGGGAGTTCATTAGTAATTTGATTATTTGAACTAAAATTTATCATGAACTTATTCCTAATTGTCTTTGCAAATCTATATTGTAGATCAATGGCCCGTGCTACCGTTCCCTTGAATTTTAATGCATTCCTAGAGAAAGCTAAGTTGCAAGATGATGGTAGTAACTACACGGACTGGGTCCGTAACTTGAGGATTATCCTCATTGCTGCACAGAAGGATTATATCCTTGATGCACCGCTAGGTGATAGACCTGCTGCAGGAGCGTTGTGAACGTTTGGTAGGCTCGATCTGATGACTACTCGATAGTTCAGTGTGCTTTGCTTTACGGCTTGGAACCTGGACTTCAAAAGCATTTTGAACGCCACGGGTCATATGAGATGTTCTAAGAGCTGAACTTGATATTTCAAACTAATGAGCGCATTGAGAGATATGAAGTCTCCAACAAGTTCTTTAGCTGTAATATGGAGGAGAATAGTTCTGAAAGTGAACACATACTCAGAATGTCTGGGTACCACAGCCACTTGACTCAGCTGGGAATTGATCTTCTAGTTGAGAGTGTTATTGATAGAGTTCTTCAGTCACTTCCATCAAGCTACAAAGGCTTCGTGATGAACTACAATATGCAAGAGATGACGAAAATGATTCCCGAGCTCTTCGCGATGCTGAAATCAGCGGAGGTAGAAATCAAACAAAGAGCATCAAGTGTTGATGGTTAAGAAGACCACCAACTTTAAGAAAAAGGGCAAGGGAAAGAAAGGGAACTTCAAGAAGACCGGCAAACAAGTTGCCTCTCCTGTGAAGAAGCCCAAAGCTGGACTTAAGCTGGAAACTAAGTGCTTCTACTGCAAGGGAAATGGTCACTCGAAGTGGAACTGCCCCAAGTACTTGGCAGATAAGAAGGATGGCAAAGTGAACAAAGGTATATTTGATATACATATTATTGATGTGTTCCTTACTAGTGCTCGTAGTAGCGCCTAGGTATTTGATATTGGTTCGATTGCTCATTTTTGTAACTCGAAGCAGGAGCTGCGGAATAAACGAAGATTGGCTAAGGACGAGGTGATGATGCTTGTCCGGAATGGTTCTAAGGTTGATGTGATCACCGTCGGCACGCTACCTCTACATCTACCTTTGGGATTAGTTTTAGACCTTAATTGTTATTTGGTGGCAGCGTTGAGCATGAACATTATATCTGGATCTTGTTTATTGCGAGACAGTTATTCATTTAAGTCGGAGAATAATGGTTGTACTATTTAGATGAATAACATCTCTTATGGTCATGCACCTTTAGTGAATGGTCTATTGTTGTTGAATCTCAGTCGTAGTGATACACATATTCATAATATTGATGCCAAAAGATGCAATGTTAATAATGATAGTGCAACATACTTGTGGCACTGTCATTTAGCTCATACTGGTGTAAAGCACATGAAGAAACTCCATGCGGGTGGACTTTTGGAATCACTTGATTATGAATCATTTGATACTTGCGAACCATGCCTCATGAGTAAGATGACTAAAGCTCCGTTCTCCATAAAAATGGAGCGATCTAATGACTTACTGGAAATAATACATACAGATGTATGAGGTCCGATGAGTGTTGAACCATGCAGCGGGTATCATTATTTTCTAACCTTCACAGATGATTTGAGTAGGTATGGGCATATCTACTTGATGAAACACAAGTCTGGAACATTTGAAAAGTTCAAAGAAATTCAGAGTGAAGTGGAGAATCATCGTAACAAGAAAATAAAGTTTTTACAATCTGATCGTGGAGGTGAATATTTGAGTTACGACTTTGGCCTTCATCTAAAACAATGTGGAATTGTTTCACAACTCACACCACCTACAACAGTGTAATGGTGTGTCCGAACGTCGTATCCGTACTTTATTAGATATGGTGCGTTCTATGATGTCTCTTACCGATTTGCTGCTATCATTTTGGGGTTATGCATTAGAGACAGCCGCATTCACGTTAAATAGGGCACCGTCTAAATCCGTTGAGACAACACCATATGAACTATGGTTTGTCAAGAAACCTAAGCTGTCATTTCTTAAAGTTTTTGGGATGTGACGCTTATGTCAAAAGGCTTCAGCCTGATAAGCTTGCACCCAAAGCGGAGAATTGCATCATCATAGGATACCCTAAAGAAACTGTTGGGTATACCTTTGTAGCGACCCGACCCAAAATCAGTCAAGTCTTTGTGTATCAGTACCATCCCAAGATCATGCTGGCACACAAAGTACATTGATGAAAAATTCAAAGTTCAATCACACCTGCTTTATTACATGATTCTCATATCGAGTCTTCGTTACAATAGAATAAATTCGGCCGAAGGCCAACTCATGAGAAAAACTAAATGTTGCGGAAGCGTAGATGATAAGAGAGTCTATCCGACTCCATAAGGAAATCACCGAGCGTAGATCGTAGCCTCACTCCTGGTCAAAAAACTCCTCTGCAACCTGAGACGTTGCAGCCGTGTAGGTCAGCATTCTGAATATGCCGGCAAGTCATAGAGAGAACTACAATAATAATGCTAACATTAAATGCAATTTGGCTGTGGGGCTCTAAGTTTGAGTTTTTGGAAACAGCCAATTTTTTCCTACAACAAAAGGACTTGCTAGCAATTACTACAAAATGTTGGTTGTTAATGAGATGGTTCCGCCAACCAGTGTCTCATACCCAAAATTATTAATAACCCATCAATTAATTAAGTATGTTCGGCGTTGAGATTTCTGAAATACTCCAATTCCAGAGGCTCATTTGTCCGTAACCGGGGACAGGGCTAATCGATTAGGTTTTCACTCTGCGGAGTCTTGTGCACTTTACCCGCAAGAATCGTTCCCTCCTTTATGTCCTCGCATAGCCTGGTGTTTGAAGACGGGACGAACAAAACTGGGTCTTCCGTAGAGTTCCTCTAGGCCACTGCCGGTGCCCATCCAATCCCACCGTTCTCCTACATCTTGTAGCACCGTCCGGCAAGAGTCACACCTAGGGTCGGCCAAGCCAGAGCCCATAATGGCTTGCGGCTGCACAGGTAAGCTTCCGGTCAAGGTGTATCCATCCGTCTCTTCGTGGCAGGGTGAAGCTTTCCGCAAGATGTCATGGCGCTTCTCCATGCACCCCGGCCATCCGCTGGTTGCTCCAGGGTGCCCATCAACCGTCCTCCACCCAGTAGTGAATTTGAAGTCCATCTTGAGCTTGAAGTCATGGGGTTGTCATCATCTTGACTCTCACATCTCTCTTATGAATCACTCAACCAACCCTGTCTACGAGCATAGCAAAATAAAGTACATCGTCTCGAGCATTGGTAACAAGGGGAATTGGGTTCAACCTACCACATGATACTACTCAAGAACATAACTTAAAATTCTCCTACTGCATGCATGGTGGGGAGGAATAATTTTAATGCAAAAAATCATAGGTATTGTAGAACATGATCAAATGACTTGCCTTGCTAACGATCTTCGTACGCTAGCGACTCGTGATAGCAAGCCTCGCACTCCGGAAATTCTATCGAGTCAAACATAGCACAAATAAGTATACCATCATAAAATTTCAACACAACAACAAGTAAATTATAATAACACACACTCATACACACAAAGAAATCCAACAATAAAACCAACGAAGTCATAGAATCAAAGCAAGGTTTTTACTACAAGTAAGACAAACTCAAAAAATAATGTTCTTCTACAAAACTTTCCTTAAATAGAGCCAAAATAAGGTTTTTGTTAAATGACAGAAAGAAAAATAGTAAATAAATTTAATGCAAAAAGAAACGCATTAAAAGCTATTATAAAACTCCTTTTATGCCTAAAACAAAACTAGTAAGAAAAAAAATAAAAAAATACTTTTTCTGTAAATAAAAGTTCACCTTCTAAAACTACAGAAACAAATCGGAAATAAAATACAACAGAGGTGGAAATAAATTTTAAAGTAATTAAAACAACAGAAAACAACAACAAAGTGAAATAACTAGAATAGAGTTGTTTTCGCGTAAAACTAATTTTTTTAAAATATAAAAATACCCAAATTAATCCTACTGCTAGGCAATGTCAAAACAAAGCGGTGGCAAAAAGATTCACTAAAAAAATAATCCTAGCTCATTTCATAGTAGAAATACTAATCTGACTAACACTCATATAAAACAATTTTTAAAATCTAAAACATGGCCGAAACTACTTTATACGGAGACTTTAGGGAATTTGCAGACTAGAGCAATAAGAATCAACTAAAAACTCTAAATAACCTAAGAGATATGGATTTTACAAAATCAGAATTTTTCTGTTTTAAAAACAGAAAACGAAAATAATACTAAAAAACAAACGGGCGCTACTGGGCCGAAGGTGGTGTGGTCTGAAGCTATACTGCACTCGAGCTCAACTTAACAGAAACATATGCGACTAATAACTAAACCGACCGATTCGATCTAAACAAAATAAACCGTAACTAAACCGGGAATAAACCGAACTAACTCGTAAATAAACCAATCTAGAGCAATAAACCTAACCCTTCGCTATGATCTAATCTACGGCGTAGATTCAAAATCAGACGGTGGAGGGAGATCCGGTGGCTTACATCGGCGGTGACGACGGCGAGGCGGCTCGGCGTCGAGGTGGCGGCGGCTCCGGTGGTCGGGGAGGTCGGTGAAGGTGTCGGGGAGGTGCGTCTCGGCGAGGGCGACTCGGTGGTGGTGTTGGTGGAGCTCGGGAGCGAATGGAGATGACGAGGGCGAGGCAGTGCAGCGGCATGGTGAGCTGTAGCTCCGCTGGTCGGCGAACGAGCTCGGGGTGACGTCTCTGGTGGATCTAGGGGAGGGAGAGATGTCAAACGGGATCAACATGAGTAGACGGAGCCAATGATTGAAAACAGAGGGGCGGGGATGGCTTACCGGCATCAGAAACGGTGGCGGACGGTGACGTCGGTGGCGAGATCAGTTCTGGGGTGGCGGGTGCTGTGGTGGGTTTTGGAGTAGGGTTTTAGGGGGTCGAGGGAGGAGAGGCAGGGCTTTTCATAGGGCACCTTCTTGGACGAGGGGGCGACTCGGGATCACGATCCCATGAAGATCGAAACCGCGGCGACGTCAAGTCGTGCTCTGACTCGGTTTCCTGAGCGAGGGGTTGAACAAAGGGGTGGGGCCAGCGGGTCAGTGAGAGAGGGAGAGGTGAGGCGGGTCGGGCAACCGAGATCGAGAGGGGTCGGGTGCGGGCGCGCTGGGGGCTGGCTGGCACGCTGGTGGACCGCGGTCGGGCGGCTAGGCCTGCTGGCCTGGCGCCTGGTGCGCCGGGGTTTTCCCTTTTTTTCCTTTTTTTCTTTTTTGAAAAAAAAGACAGAGCAGAAATAAAATAACTTGAAAAAATTTATTTTTATATAGGACATATATATCAAAATAATCAGGAAAATAAATCCTACAAGATGAACTATTTTTCAGAGGCGAAAATAAAGCTTTATAAAAACATTTTTTTGGAAATTCCAAATAAATCCAAATTTAAATTCAAACTTTTGGCTTTTTTTCTTCTGAAATTTTTGGAGTGTCATTTTAGCTCCTCTCGTACTTTTGAACAAGTATTTGTCAGGGATTTTTGAAATGAAATTCAAATGCCAAGTTGAATCCAAATTCAAATAAAACCCGAATGCCTCTGCAATTTTCAAAATATCACCCGATTCAAACAAAATGCATAGATCCTTAGCTAATAATTGTAAAGCATCCCAAATTTTGGGATGTTACAAACAGGCTACGATCTACGCTCGGTGATTGCCCTATGGAGTCGGATGGACTCGCTTATCGTCTACGCTTCCGCAACATTTAGTTTTTCTCATGAGTTGGCCTTTGGCCGAATTTATTCTATTATAATAAAGACTCGATATGAGAATCGTGTAATAAAGCAGGTGTGATTGAACTTTGAATTTTCATCAATGTACTGTGTGTGCCAGCATCATCTTGGGATGGTATTGATACACAAAGACTTGACCGATTTCGGGTCGGGTCACTACAGAGATGGTATTCAGAGCACACGCGGACCGTAGGATGTAACCCCTAGGATCGGAAAGCCATAGGAAGAAACTATTTTATTTTATTACCTTATTATTCTGTAATTCTCCCCTGTTCATTTCTGACTTCCCTCCGATTTTCAACATTCTAGATGGCCGCCGAGTTCACCCCAGTTCTGCTACCGGAGTTTTGCCAGCCGGATGAGACGATGCTTTTCGGCAAGAAGCTGGTTCAGATCGTGAAGCTGAAGATTGCTCTGCCCTCTATCACCAGGAAGCCTACCAATGCACTTCCGACGGATACCCGCTACAGGATTGAGGTGCACATTCCAGGAAGGACCTTCGGAGGATATTCAGATCCCATCGACTTTGAGTTTACCGCTTTCACTTGGATCCTCAGAAGAGACATGGCGATTCATCATGCACTTGGACATCTCCGAGAAGAGTACAGGGCCGAGCTCGACCCATCAGACCTCGCCATGATTTCTCGCAGAGCTAGGAATGGAGATATCATCCGTACCGTGGAGGACGACTCCATTCTTTCATATGTCCAAGACTTGGAGAGTCACATCAGGAACCAGGAAATCCAGACGCGCCGAAGCTCCAAGGTATTGAGGAGTTGTTTCGTGAACTGGAACTAGAGGAGAAAGCACGCGCGGACTTCCTTGAACATGAAGAAGAAGTCAAGGACTTTATGGAGAGAATCGAGGACCTAGAGAAATATGTTGCCACACTGGAGGAAAAGATGGACCAGGGACAAGACCTCTTCCCGAGTGGAGATGATGGACCCCTCGTGAGGAATGATCAGGATTATGAAGAGAGCTCCACTTAAGGACACAACAAGAGGAGGCGTGATGACCCACAAGTATAGGGGATTAATTGTAGCTCTTTTCGATAGGTAAGAGTGTTGAACCCAACGAGGAGCAGAAGGAAATGACAAGTAGTTTTCAGTAAGGCAGTGTCTGCAAGTGCTGAAATTGTAAGCAGCGGAGTAGTTTGATAGCAAGATAATTTGTAACGAGCAAGTAACGATAGTAGTAACAAAAGTGCAGCAAGGTAGCCCAATCCTTTTGAGGCAAAGGACAGGCCAAAACAGTCTCTTATGATAAGCAAAGCGTTCTTGAGGGTACACGGGAATTTCATCTATTCACTTTCATCATGTTGGTTTGATTTGTGTTCGCTACTTTGATAATTTGATATGTGGGTGGACTGGTGCTTAGGAGTTGTTATTACGTGAACAAACCTCCTACTTATGATTAACCCTCCCGCAAGCATCCGCAACTACGAGAAAAGTATTAAGAACAAATTCTAACCATAGCATTAAACTTTTGGATCCAATCGGTCCCTTACGAAATAGTGCATAAACTGGGGTTTAAGCTTCTGTCACTCTCGCAACCCACCATCTAATTGCTACTCCACAATGCATTCCCTTAGGCCCAAATATGGTGAAGTGTCATGTAGTCGACGTTCACATGACACCACTAAGGGAATCACAACATACATACTATCAAAATATCGAACACATATCTAGTTCACATGATTACATGCAACATGATTTCTCCCGTGACCTCAAGAACAAAAGTAACTACTCACAAATGATAAACATGTTCATGATGAGAGGAGTATTAAATAGCATAATGGATCTGAACATATAATCTTCCACCAAATAAACCATATAGTAATCAACTACAAGATGTAATCAACACTAGTAGTCACCCACAAGCACCAATCTATAGTTCCGGTAACAAGATTGGATACAAGAGATGAACTAGGGTTTGAGATGATATGGTGCTGTTGAAGATGTTGATGGAGATTTCCCTCCCCAAGATGGGAGAGTTGTTGGTGATGATGATGATGATGATTTCCCCCTCCGGGAGGGAAGTTCCCCCGACGGAATCGCTCCGCCGGAGGGAAAAAGTGCTCCTGCCCAAGCTCTGCCTCGAGACGGCGGCGCTCCGTCCCGAATGTCCCCCCTTCATTTTTTCTAGGTCAAAATGACTTATATACCAGAAGATGGGCACCGGAGGTGGGCCGAGGAGGCCACAACCCACCAGGGCGCGCCTAGGGGGCCTGGCACGCCCAGGTGGGTTGTGCCCACCTGGTGGCCCCCCTCTGGTGGTTATTGGCTCCAGAATTTCTTAAATATTCCATAAAAAATCTCCGTGAAGTTTCAGCTTATTTGGAGTTGTGCAGAATAGGTGGCCTGACATAGCTTTTCGAGGTCCAGATTTCCAGCTGCCAAAATTCTCCCTCTTGGTGTGTTCCTTGCAAATTATGAGCGAAAAGGCATTAGAATTACTTGAAAAAGCATTATTATGGATAAAAACATTATAAATAACAGTAAGAAAACATGATGCAAAATGGACGTATCAACTCCCCCAAGCTTATACCTTGCTTGTCCTCAAGCGAAAACCAAAATCGAAAAACATGTCCACATGCTTTGAGAGAGAGAGAGAGAGAGGTGTCGATAAAAACAAAATACGGACATAGAAGCATCATGTTGATTATTATAACAGCAACAAAATTAAACATAGGACTTTTATCATAGAACTTTATCATACTTCTCATGAATAAGTAATAGTTCATCACACAATCGAAGTATAAAGCAAAAACTCTATTAGAAACCAACAAACTATGTTCTTAGTCAACTTTGCAACTACAATTCATCATCTTTTCAGGAAGGGACATGTATCGGAGCCTTTAGGCAAGTCCACATACTCAACCATCATATAGTCTTCTATGATTGCTAACACTCACCTCGTACCCATGAGCAAAACGTTTCAACCGGACACATAGAAAGATAGGGGCTTATAGTTTCGCCTCCCAACATACTCACCTCAAGGGTGATGTCAACAATAATAACTCATGCTATCTATATTCAACTGGACATATGTGCCAAGATCTTTCCTCACCACATGATGCTTGCCAAAGGAGAAAATAAAAGGAATAGAAGGAAAACTTTGAATCTTTGCATAAAAGTAAATACATAAAAGTAAAAGATAGGCCCTTCGCAGAGGGAAGCAGAGGTTGCCATGCGCTTATTTGTTTGTATGCTCAATCCCTTAGTGCAAGAGAACGTCACGTTGTATTGCCCCTTAAGATGACAACCTTTATTATGCAGTCTGTCGCTTTTATTCTTTGTCATCCAAGTTCGTACAACGCTCAATTTTCTCTTACACTAAATGATCTCACACATTTAGAAGCAATTTTTATTGCCTTTTTGCACCGATGACAACTTACTTGAGGGATCTTGCTCAATCCCTAGGTAGGTATGGTGGACACTTTGAAAATAAGATTTGGGTTTAAGGGTTTTTGGATGCACAAGTAGTATCTCTACTTAGTGCGGAATTTTTGGCTAGCAAAGATAGGGGGCAAGCACCACATGTTGAAGGATCTATGACAATATGACTTCTATGTGAATATAAACAAACATAAACCATTAAGTTGTCTTCCTTGTCCAACATCAACAATTTCGGCATATAATATTTTGATGAGGGCTCACAATCACAAAAGATTTCTAGGATAGTATATTTATATGTGAATCTTCTCTTCCCTTATTAATTCTTTCATTAGTTGCATCATTGACTAATGCTATGTTTGCCAATCTCTAATAAAATTTCTACTTATACTTTTCCTTATGTGGTGCTATCACTTACCATAGGATTAGTATATAATCTTATTGATTTATTTCCTTTCTTTATTTATTTCCTTTCTCTTTTTCTTTCTTATTTCTTTTCTTTATTTGCAACATGAAAGTAAAGAGATCAAAAACTCAAACTAACTTTATTATATAACTTGCACACGATTACAATGATAGGTCACTAAGTAAACTGTCAAAGAAGAAAGGATCGAACTAAACTTTATTTCATTCTAAAGCAAAAGATTGAAATAAAATAAATAAAAGCAAAAAGATAGTGGATTATACGATACCGGGGAACCTCCCCCAAGCTTGGCGGAAGCCAAGGGGAGTGCCCATACCCGATACTCAGTTCTCCTTTAGTGGTGAAGAAGATGGTGGTTGTGATGAAGAAGAGGTCTTGTCCTCGAATTTCCATGGCAGTGGTCCACCATCATAAGAAGAAGAGTGAGTCTCACGGGTCCTGCAACTAGCAGCCAAACTGATACCTTTAAACCTCGCCTCATATTCAAAGACTTCGTTCTGAAGGTCGTAGATCTGGCTTTGGAGGAAGTTGATTTGCTCGTTGAGGGTGAAGATGATGTCCTTCATGGGCTTGCCTTCCACCTTGAGATCACGGGAGAGGTCCGTGATCATAAGGTGATTGGCGTTGAGTCCACGCTCCACCATCCCCTTGCACCGGAAGATGTCTTGCTCCACAGCTTCAAGCCTGTCCTCCACGGTTCCCGTCCCCTTGGGACATGGCACATCGCGGAGACGAAGCAACCCCTCATGCATCTGGATGACTTGAGGGTGCTGCACCACCTCCCGTAGATATGGGTTGATGACGTTCATGAAGAACTTGTCCTTGGAGGAGCTTGAAGAGGCCATAGTAGATGGGATCTAACAGAAAATACCAAGGAAAAAGACAATAGAGGATTTCTCCATGATACGGTGGTTAACAGGTTCGGGAAGTATATATAGATTTTTTTAATCTTGGAGGACAAGCATACGGAAGAAAAACTGAGTATGGAAGGTGTCCTAGGTGGGCACATCCCACCTAGGCGCGCCAGGCAATGTCTTGTGCCCACCAGGGGACGCTTCCTGGGAGTTTCTTTATTTCCAAAATTCTAAAATATTCCAAAACTGACAGAAAATATTTTTGCGGATTTTTCGGAGTCCGTTTACTTACCGTATCATGTACCTCCTTATTTTCATGATTCTGGAGTGTTCCGGAAAGAATCTTTTATGTGTTCTTCCGGTGTCAAAGTTTGGATAATATTACTTTCAACATTAATAGGTGTACCTGACATATAATGCTTTATTCGTTGCCCATTGACAACCTCCGGGTTAGTACCTTCGGAATTATTTATTTTGATGGCTCCAGACCGGTAAACCTCCTCGATGACATATGGGCCTTCCCATTTTGAGAGGAGCTTTGCTACAAAAAAATCTAAAACGAGAGTTGTACAAAGAACATATTCTCTGACTTTAAACTCACGCTTTTGGATTCTTTTGTCATGCCATCTTTTAAATTTTTCTTTAAATAACTTTGCATTTTCATAAGCTTGGGTTCTCCATTAATCTCTTTTCACCAACAAGTTTGAAGTCATAATTGAGCTCTTTGACGGGCCAATATGCTTTATGTTCTAACTCAAGAGGCAAATGACAAGCTTTTCCATAAACCATTTTATAAGGAGACATACCCATAGGATTTTTATATGCTGTTCTATAAGCCCAAAGTGCATCATCTAATTTCTTAGACCAATTCTTCCTGGACCTATTAACAGTCCTTTGCAAAATTAATTTTATTTCTCTATTGCTAAGTTCAACTTGACCACTAGACTGAGGATGATAGGGTGATGCAATTCTATGGTTAACATCATACTTAGCAAGCATTTTACGGAAAGCACCATGAATAAAGTGTGAACCACCATCAGTCATTAAATATCTAAGGACTCCAAACCTTGGGAAAATAACTTCCTTAAGCATTTTTATAGAGGTGTTGTGATCAGCACTACTGGTTGGAATAGCTTCTACCCATTTAGTAACATAATCAACAGCAACCAAAATATGTGTATACCCATTAGAGGAAGGAAAAGGTCCCATGTAATCAAATCGCCAAACATCAAATGGTTCAACAGCAAGTGAATAATTCATAGGCTTTTCTTGACGCTTACCGATATTACCTATTCTTTGACATTCATCACAAGATGAGACAAACTTACGGGCATCCTTGAAGAGAGTAGGCCAATAAAATCCAGATTGCAATACCTTGTGAGCAGTTCTATCTCCAGCATGATGCCCTCCATAAGCCTCGGAGTGACATTTCCGTAGGATTTGTCCCTGTTCATGCTCAGGTACACAACGTCTAATAATACCATCTACTCCTTCTTTATAAAGATGTGGGTCATCCCAAAAGTAATGTCTTAAATCATAGAAGAATTTTTTCTTTTGTTGGTATGTAAAGCTAGGTGGTAAATATTTAGCAACAATGTAATTAGCATAGTCAGCATACCAAGGAGTACTATTAGCAACATTTATTGCAGCTAACTGCTCATCAGGAAAACTATCATCAATAGGTAGTGGGTCATCAAGCACATTTTCAAGCCTAGACAAGTTATCAGCTACGGGGTTCTCAGCTCCTTTTCTATCAATGATATGTAAATCAAATTCTTGTAACAAGAGAACCCAACGAATAAGTCTAGGTTTAGCATCTTTCTTTTCCATAAGATATTTAATAGCAGCATGGTCTGTGTGAACAGTTACTTTGGAATCAACAATATAAGGTCTAAATTTATCACAAGCAAACACCACTGCTAAGAATTCTTTTTCAGTAGTAGCATAATTTCTTTGAGCACTGTCTAGAGTTTTACTAGCATAATGAATAACATTCAATTTCTTATCAACTCTTTGTCCTAGAACAACACCAACAGCATAATCACTAGCATCACACATAATTTCAAAAGGCAAGTTCCAATCAGGTGGTTGAACAATAGGTGCAGAATTAAGGCTTTCTTGAGTGTTTCAAAGGCTTCAAGACAATCATCATCAAAAACAAAAGGAATATCCTTTTGCAAAAGATTAGTAAGAGGCCTAGAAATTTTAGAGAAGTCTTTGATAAATCTCCTATAGAAACCAGCATGACCTAGGAAACTACGAATACCTTTGATATCTTTAGGACATGGCATTTTCTCAATTGCATCAACCTTAGCTTTGTCCACCTCAATACCTCTTTACAAAATTTTATGGCCCAAAACAATACCTTCGTTAACCATAAAGTGGCACTTCTCCCAATTCACGACAAGATTTGTTTGCTCACATCTCTACAAAACTCGATCAAGATTTCTTAAACAATCATCAAAAGACTTCCCATAAACAGAAAAGTCTTCCATGAAAACGTCAACAATCTTTTCACAAAAGTTAGAGAATATAACAGTCAAATATCTTTGAAAGGTAGCAGGTGCGTTGCATAAACCAAAAGGCATACGTCTATAAGCATAAGTTCCAAAAGGACAAGTAAAAGTGGTCTTTTCTTGATCAGGTTGAGAAACAAGTATTTATGAAAAACAGAATATCCATCAAGGAAGCAAAAATTGTGTGCTACTGCTTAGATAATCTCTCTAGCATTTGATCAATAAATGGCAGAGGGTAATGATCTTTTCTAGTTGCTTTATTTAATTTTCTATAATCAATTACCATTCTATAGCCTGTAACAATTCTTTGTGGAATAAGTTCATTCTTATCATTAGGAACAACAGTTATACCTCCTTTCTTAGCAACACAATGAACATGACTTACCCATCTACTATCAGCTATGGGATAGATTATACCTGCTTCCAGAAGTTTTAATATTTCCGTTCTTACCACTTCTTTCATCTTTGGATTTAACCGATGTTGGTGATCAACAACAGGTTTAGCATCAGGTTCCATATTAATTTTGTGCTGACATAGAGTGGGACTAATGCCCTTTAAATCATCAAGAGTATATCCAATAGCAGCCCGGTGCTTCCTTCGAACTTTCAATAATCTTTCTTCTTCATGTTCTGAAAGGTTAGCACTAATAATAACAGGATATATCTTCTTTTCATCAAGATAAGCATATTTCAAAGTGTCTGGCAATTGTTTTAATTCAAACACAGGATCACCTTTAGGTGGAGGAGGACCTCCAAGAGTTTCAATAGGCAAATTGTGTTTAAGTATAGGACGTTGTTCAAAGAATTTTTATCTAATTCATTTCTTTCATGCATATGTAAATCATTTTCATGGTCTAGCAAATATTGTTCTAAAGGATCAGTAGGTGGTACAACAATAGAAGCAAGACCAATTAATTCATCCTTACTAGGCAATTCTTTTTCATGAAGATTTCTACTAAACTTGGAAAAATTAAACTCATGAGACTCATCACCAAAGCTAACACCCACAGTTTGTTTCTTACAATCTATCTTAGCATTAACTGTATTCAAGAAAGGTCTACCAAAGATAATGGGACAAAAGTCATCTTGTGGGGAACCAAGAACAAGAAAATCAGTAGGGTATTTTATTTTCTCACACAAGACTTCAACATCTCTAAGAATCCCAAATTGTGATATTGTGTCTCTATGAGCAAGTTTAATAGTAACATCTATTTCTTCTATCTCAGCAAGTACTATGTCTTTCATAATTTCTTCATATAAAGTGTAAGGAATAGCACTCACACTAGCACCCATGTCACATAAACCATGATAATAGTGATCTCCTATTTTAACTGAAATAACAGGCATGCCAATAACAGGTCTATGTTTATCTTTTCTACAGGTTTAGCAATTCTAACAACTTCTTCACAGAAATAAATAACATGCCCATCTGTATCTTCTTCTAAGAGATATTTAACCATAGCAATGCTAGGTTCTACTTTGATTTGTTCATCAAGTTTTGTTGTTCTAATATAGCTTTTGTGAACCACAGTTGAAACTTTAGCATGTTCCTTCATCCTAACAGGAAAAGGTGGTTTCTCAATATAAGCAGAAGGGACAACTGGTTCAACATTATAAATTATAGTTTCTTCTTTAACTGGTACTGGTTTCTTAATTTCTTCTTTAATAGGTGGGTGATATTTAAACCACTTCTCCTTAGGGAGTTCAACATGAGTAGCAAATGATTCACAAAAGGAGGCTACTATCTCAGAGTCAAGTCCATATTTAGTGCTAAACTTTTGAAAAGCGTTGGTATCCATAAAAGATTTAACACAATCATATTTAATTTTAATAACTGACTCTTTACCTCCCTTGAGTTCCCAATCTTTAGAGTTGCGTTTAATTATTTCCAAAAGATCCCACCGGAATTCAATAGTCTTCTTCATAAAAGAACCAGCACAAGAAGTATCAAGCATGGTTTGATCATTACGAGAAAGTCGAGCATAAAAGTTCTGGATAATAGTTTCTCTTGAGAGCTCATGATTGGGGCATGAATATAACATTGACTTAAGCCTCCCCCAAGCTAGAGCGATACTTTCTCCTTCACGAAGCCAAAAATTATATGTATATATATAATTCCGATCACGATGAACTAGATGCATAGGATAAATTTTTTGGTGGAACTCCAATTTCAAACGATTCCAATTCCATGATCCAATATCATCACATAGCCTATACCATGCCAATGCTTTTCCCTACAAAGATAAAGGGAAAACATTTTTCATCACTTCATCCCTTGGTAAACCTGCAAGCTTAAACAATCCACAAATTTGTTCCACATATATCAAGTGCATATCAGGATGTTCGGTTCCATCTCTTGCATAAGGATTAGCTAGCAGTTGTTCTATCATACCCGAAGGAATTTCATATTCAATATTTTCAGTAGGTGCAGTAGGTTGAGGGGTAGCTAATTGTTGTTCCAGACGAGGTGAAGATACCCCGAACAAACCCCTCAAAGGATTGTTATCCATAGTAACAAGTGACAATAAATTTCAGCACACTATATAAATGTTTCCTTACCAAAGGCGCTTCACTCCCCGGCAACGGCGCCAGAAAATAGCCTTGATGACCCATAAGTATAGGGGATCAATTTTAGCTCTTTTCGATAAGTGAGAGAGTCGAACCCAACGAGGAGCAGAAGGAAATGACAAGTAGTTTTCAGTAAGGCAGTGTCTGCAAGTGCTGAAATTGTAAGCAGCGGAGTAGTTTGATAGCAAGATAATTTGTAACGAGCAAGTAACGATAGTAGTAACAAAAGTGCAGCAAGGTAGCCCAATCCTTTTGAGGCAAAGGACAGGCCAAAACGGTCTCTTATGATAAGCAAAGCGTTCTTGAGGGTACACGGGAATTTCATCTAGACACTTTCATCATGTTGGTTTGATTTGGGTTCGCTACTTTGATAATTTGATATGTGGGTGGACCGGTGCTTAGGTGCTGTTCTTACTTGAACAAAGCTCCTACTTATGATTAACCCTCCTGCAAGCATCCGCAACTACGAGAAAAGTATTAAGAAGAAATTCTAACCATAGCATTAAACTTTTGGATCCAATCGGTCCCTTACGAAATAGCGCATAAACTAGGGTTTAAGCTTCTGTCACTCTCGCAACCCACCATCTAATTGCTACTCCACAATGCATTCCCTTAGGCCCAAATATGGTGAAGTGTCATGTAGTCTACGTTCACATGACACCACTAAGGGAATCACAACATACATACTATCAAAATATCGAACACATATCAAGTTCACATGAACATGATTTCTCCCGTGACCTCAAGAACAAAAGTAACTACTCACAAATGATAAACATGTTCATGATCAGAGGAGTATTAAATAGCATAATGGATCTGAACATATAATCTTCCACCAAATAAACCATATAGTAATCAACTACAAGATGTAATCAACACTACTATTCACCCACAAGCACCAATCTATAGTTCCAGTAACAAGGTTGAATACAAGGGATGAACTAGGTTTTGAGATAAGATGGTGCTGTTGAAGATGTTGATGGAGATTGCCCTCCCCAAGATGGGAGAGTTGTTGGTGATGATGATGAAGATGATTTCCCACTCCGGGAGGGAAGTTCCCACGGAATCGCTTTGCCGAAGGGCAAAAGTGCTCCTGCCCAGGTTCCTCCTCGGGACGGCGGCACTCCATCCCGAAAGTCCCCCCTTTATTTTTTCTAGGTCAAAATGACTTATATACCAAAAGATGGGCACCGGAGGTGGGCCGAGGAGGCCACAACCCACGAGGGCGCGCCTGGGGGGGCTGGCGCGCCCAGGTGGGTTGTTCCCACCTGGTGGCCCCCCTCTGGTGGTTATTGGCTCCAGAATTTCTTAAATATTCCATAAACAATCTTCGTGAAGTTTCAGCTTATTTGGAGTTGTGCAGAATAGGTGGCCTGACGTAGCTTTTCCAGGTCCAGATTTCCAGCTGCTGGAATTCTCCCTCTTGGTGTGTTCCTTGCAAATTATGAGAGAAAAGGCATTAGAATTACTCCAAAAAGCATTATTATGGATAAAAACATTATAAATAACAGTAAGAAAACATGATGCAAAATGGACATATCAAGGCGCCGCACCAGAGGACGCCGCACCCGAGGACGCAAGGATAATTGATGAAGAACATTTAGTCGGCCGCCATGTTATTTTATTTTATTTTTCGTCGATCAATTAGGCCGTTATTTTTGATTAGTCGTGAGATTTTCTAATCCGAGATTGAACCTTCACTACAAAAAAAATACACTCCCATGATGATACGTGTTTGTCACAGTAGGTCACGTTTTCTGTCATTCATGTACATCCATGACGATTTCATGACAAAATCAAGATAGTCATACTTGTGCTGTCGTAGAAGTGTTCCATGACATTACCAAAATTATCATCACGGAAGTGTCCACTTCCTTGATGATAAATCGCGCATCATAGAAGTGCTTTCGTCAAGGGTGACCGACACGTGGCATCGACCGTAACGGGTCGCCGTTAAGCTATCGGGTCCGGTTTTGGATCCGATAACCCGTTAACAGCCCGGACCAATGGGGATTTTCCACGTGTAAAATACTCATTGGCCGGAGGAAACACGTGTTTGCTCACCGTTGGGACAGATGTCATCCACTCATTGGACAGGAGGCGCCTATGATACGTCGACACGTGGCACGGCCCAACAGAGGCCCATTCCGGTGAAAAGGCCGGCCCAGCTAAAGGCCCACCATGTTTTTTCAGACACTAGTGGGCTGGCCCGTTAACAGCCTGCCATGTTTTGGGCCAAATTGAGGCCCATACCAGATCAGGCCTGTTCACAGCCTGCCGTGTTTTGGGCCAAATTACGGCCCATATCGGATCAGGCCCGTTAACAGGCCACTGTTCTTTTGGGCCCATTCTAAGACAGGTTTGTATTTCAGCCTGTTAAATGCCGTTTACCAGTTCGGCCCGATAATAGTTTCGGCCTGTTAGCGGCCCGTGGTGCATCTGGGACGTTGTCGGCCCGGTTTAACTTTAGGCCATTTAACGGCCCATGCAGACACTGGGCTATTTCTTGTCCGAAGTAACTTTAGGCCTCTTAACGGCCCGTAGTCTTCGTGGATAAATTTCAGCCCAACTGGCCTACCGGCCTGTTAATGGCCCGTGTAACAGTTGGGCCTAATTACAGCCCGCGTTGAATACGGCCTACTTACAGCCCATCTGATAATGGCCCGTGACACTTTTAGGCCTATGGCCCGCGTAGATACCGGCCTGCTTAAAGCCCATAATTTTATTGGGCCAAACAGGCCCGAGATATATTTTGGCATGTTAACTGCTAGTCCTATTTGGGCCAAACATGGGCCTTAGGCAGTTTCGGCCTGTATTGGCCCATGAATTTTTCGGCTCAATGCTAGCCCAATCTAGGTTTTAGCCTGTTAAAAGCCCATTGTATTCTCTGGCCCAGCTGGCCAGAACTTTACTCGGCCTGTTAAAGGCGGGAAACAACTATAAGGTTTAGACCTGCTAATGGCCCAAGATGATTATAGCCCATGTTTTGGCCCATATGAGTAATGGGCCGGCCTGAAGACCGACAACACTGAGATCTACTGAACCTTCTGGCCTAAATTACAGCATCCGACCAAGAATAAACCTAGACTATACAACAAAGAAATTACAGCATATTACATCCCCTCGGCATCAAAGTTTGCCGCCCGTGATAATAAAGGGCAACCAGACAACAGATTACATAAAATGGGTAGGTCGCCACCAGTGGAAGTTAACAGGCGGACAAAATAATAGACAGAACCGACAGCAGTTCAACACAGTTCAAGAAAGGTTAGCCCGGCCCAGCTGCAGCCAAGCAGCTTAGCAACCTGATGAGACTGCGCTTCTTTGGCGCTCATATCCACCAACTTAAGCTGCATAGCATCAATAAACGTCCTGTACTTATGGTTAATCTTGCATAGAGATTGGAGTTCCAGTCGTATTTGAGCGGAAGCATGTATTTCTGCTTGAATTTCAGACTGAAGAAGTCGAACAGATTCAGGCGGCGACTTCATCGAGCTTGTGTCACTGAGTAAGTTTGACACTACATCAAGATGTGACTTCGTGGTTGTATCCCTACCCTCAATATGTTTTGCCTTCTCCTCTGGAATATGTGTTAGAGGGACAAACAATGGGTTCGTCTCACTATCATTGTGGTAGTTCTTCCTAGCAGCGGTGTTGTCACCCTGAAAGAGAGACAAGTAGGTAGATAACAGGTTTTGCACGTATAAGCATCAGTGCTGTCAATTCATCTCATTTCTTTGTCAGAAATAAAGAGACACGGTTTAAAATAGCATTAACATAATAGGCATTGTTCATAGTTAAGACGGCAGGAAATGGCATTGTGCAGGAGCGGCCAGCTTCACCAGACCACTGGATTACAGATCAAGAACACAAGCATAGATGTAGTTCTAAACAACGTATAAGCATGAATGGTGAGTGTACTGTCAATTTATACCATTTAAGATTGGTAAATAAAGAGACACGATTTAAATAACATTAATATAATATGGCATTGTTCATAGTTGAGACATAGCAGGATATGACATTGTGTTGTTGTTGGTAGTCTCACCACACCACTGGATTACAGATCAAGAACACAAGCATACACATAGTTCTAAAGAAGATAACTTGATGTGTTTAGTTTAATTTACATGGTACGAATAAGGAACTAGATTGTACAACTAAAGACTGAAATTGAGAACGACAAACTTATGTTTATGTACTTCTACTTTATAAACTTTGAACAAGCAATTTGATGCAGACGACAAAAATAAACAGCATTTGCACTCATAGCTATCCAAATATAAACAACAAAGTTTGAAGGCTCGAGGAGGACAAACTTACATTAGTAGTGAAGACAGGCTCTATAAAGGCCTTGTCCATATTGATGGGGGGGGGGGGGCAATTCAAGGAGTTTACCTCACACTCTTCTTCAAGAGTATTGCCTTTATTCTACATTTTGTTAAGAGTAAATATAGATGTGAAAATATAGGAACAAATGGCGATTATTTAACTTAAGATGCAGAGTACAAATGTAAATACAGCATACAGGCAGAAGGCACTGACAAGAGCAATGCGGAGCTAAACTTCTTCAGTAACATTGGTTTTATTCAATATTTTGGCAAGAGTAAATGTAGATCTGATGTGTAGAAAAATGGAGGACAAGGGAAAATAAGCTTCAAAGTGTACATGAAGAACTAGCTGACAAATATAAGGACAACAAATACTTACAAGAACAATGCAGAACTAAATTTCTTCATAGGCATTGGGTTTATTCTACATTAATTTAAGCATTAATATAGATCTGATAATTTGGAGCAAACAGTGGATAAGCAAGCTATAATGCACAATGATGTCACATAATCCACCAGGTATGAATGTAAGGACAGCGATAGGACAATAGGTACTCACAAGAGCAAAGCAACGACCAGCATAGTTGCGATATCCTAGGTTTTGCGGCGCTGGTTCTATCGCCAATATATGTCGGGTGCTATGTGATTTCTCCACTAGCACCACCTTTTCAAGGACTTTGCTTGTACTCCTTCAGGTTCTGCAATCACCCTCTTCCTTTTGGATGTCTGAAACACAAGAACAACATTTGAATGGAAAAACATGGTATGACGACAAATGGAATAGGTGTTGATAATGGATGGGCATGGCATCTTCACATATATCATGAGTAAACTAAGCAGATGGCGGTGCAACGAAGCAAAAGAAATGCAAGACACCTTATGCAAGATATGTGCAACCAATAAAACCTTGCCAAATTAGAACATGAACCTTATTGGGTGAACAGGATAGGCCATCTGCCTTTGACTCCTTGAGCTCAGAATAGTCATTAGGATCATATTCTGAATACGAATCTATAGGTCGGGAGCATGTGGGTTTCATTGCATCCACAATGGACCTCAATCCCTTGATGCCAAGTTTGTTACCCATTGAACTGTTCCGCAATATTCTTCTGATGTGCGCATTCTTATATTCATTGTGATTACGTACAATATCTGTAAAGCATGAAAACACAAATAGTAGTGAGATTATCTTTGTAATGCAGAGGATATTGTAATATAATAGAGGCTCCCTGTAAACCCTTGTGTGCTATCACTGGATTCTGATGAGAGAGCCCATGTGTGCTGTAATATGGTGAGTAGATTAATATAATCTGGCACAACTACACAAAAAATAGGCTCCCTGTTGGGGGCCCCAGATGTAAGGATAGTTGGCAGATGATAGGTTCATAATATACCGTATAGAAAGTTTATTGCCAAACCATGATAACGAGAGCGCAGAGCCAGTAGGCAGATCGTAGTGTAGATAATAGGGGTACACCATAACCACCATAAATAAATTGGGAAAGGAGGACTGGCTGGAAAACATAGGGTTTTGCCGCTACTAATATACATCCTATCGGTCACCTACAGGCCAGCTCTATTCATCTGAAGGCGCACAGACTGTTACTATCAGTTTAGTCTATCAAAGACCGCGCGGCTCCCACCATTTCTGGGGTATTATGGCAGACCAACTCGAAGTGCAAAATCATTTAGCAGAACCGGCCCAATAGAGGTGTCGACTGCAGATGTCCCTGCTCCCCTTCCTGAGAAGGAACATATTGTGCTTCCCATATAGAACACCGCGCGGGCCGCCGGCCGAACCACCGGCCCCCATCATCTGTGTTCCTCCGCCACCACCACCGCCCAGCCCCGCCCCCACCCGCATCGAGTTTTCTTCGTTCGGCGAGGCCCCACCACCGCCCCCACAACCACCGTCCCCACCCGAGCCCCTTCCTTCGCACCGGCGAACTCCGGCGAGCTCTCAAAAATCGACTGACCCAATTTTGAAATTTAGTCTACTGTCATTTAACTAGTGTGGAATATAAAAGGGGAAACCCATAAGCATTGCGAGTATAGTGTTGAGCGTGCCATGGCGGATCTGAAGGTGCAAACCGGACAAAGGCAACTTCGCAACCAATGTTTGCTTTCCTAACAAGTAAGTGATGGACAAGAAATCAGAGTAAAGCAGTGGCGGTCTATTTTCTTGCTGCGATAAATAAGTTGAGCAGATACGAAAGAGTACCGCCTCTGGTGCGGCGCCGTGTATGCATCTGCTGAGAATTTGACGGTGCTACGGTAGCGATGGCTGTCGGCGGCGTGGAAGAAGATCTAGGAGGGTAGACGGTGGAGGCGGGGCGCGGTGGACGAGACGGTCGTGGGAGCGGTGCCAACAAGGTGGACGACGGCGGGGATGAAGCGAGAGGACGGGATGCAAGGATCCCGGTCCGAAGCAGTGGATGAGAGAGGTTGATCTCTTGTAATGGCCGACGGCATCGGGGTTTCAGCTCCGGCATGGTGGAGGAGGACGGCGGTGGATAGGGTGGCGGACGGAGGAGGCTGGGGTGGAGAGAGTGTTTTGGCGCCCACGGAGTATGAATGGGAAAATGGAGGGAGAGAGGAAGGGGGGAACCATGTCTTCAGGGCGCGCTTGTCTCAAATGCGAGGAAATTTACAAACTTAGCCGCCGTTTAAAATTTCCTACATCACAACAATATTAGTCGGTTGGGGATAGGACGGTAATCTCGCATACACCAAACATTTGCCGATGAGAGTTTGTTTCTGGTGCCCACCGTGTATGAATCAGGGAGGGAGTCGATTTCGGCCGAGGAGACACTGTGTTTTGGCGCCCACCGTGTATGAATCCAGATGAGAGGCGGTTATGCCACGTTTGAGTGAAATTACAAACCTACCCCTATTGAAACCTATAGAAATCGAGCCGATAGGATTTGCGTGGCAGGGATAGGCAGTAATTTCCATCTCGCAGATTTTGGTTTTGGGCGGTTACTGCGACTTTCCCCGCTTCGTTCAAATTTTTGCAGAGCAAGAGTGCACGTTTACCGTGCCAACTCAATTCGAATCCACTTTGTATTCTATTTTTGTTCGGGCAGGATCCATTTTTGATTGGAATAAAATTCTATATACATCATTATTTTATATATACTTTCAAAAGCACAACACCCTTTATACATAAATATGGTTTACAAATGGCATGATCTCAGATTCATAAGGCTGTATCCATCTTAATTTGGATTTTCAAATATTTGAAACCACTTTATGTTGAAATCCAATGTATGCATTCCTCGCTAACTGTCTCCAATTAATGTGTGTTTCATGCGGGTTTTTTTTTTTACTTCTCAAACATGTATAATGTGTTTCCACACACGCAACATATAGTGTAATCCCGTTTAGACATTAATTGCATATAAACCATGCATTGTCTCTAATTAAAGAATCTATGGATCACTAATATTGATAAACTATATAACATTACACGTGTCCCCAAATTCAAATGAATATGCATGTTTGATACACCAATTTGCGTTATGATATTATCGATGTCGTGATCTCCAGTTTAAATATTTGAATCCCCTTTAATCTAGATATTCGTCTCATATAGCTATCACTCATGCTTATATAGGAGTATCTCTCTAGACCTATACACGTTCATCGTCTCTCGAGTATCTCTCGTGCCACCTGTATGTCGACAATGATCTTTTATCTTCATAACACACTGACGGTACTCTCTCCCTCGACCTCCATCACTCTATCTCTCTCTAAGTATATCTCGCTCCGTGCTATGTGTCTCTAACTATGATTCTCCATGTGAAATCTCTTTCTCTCACACAAACACAAACTTCATCTCTCGGGGTCTCATTTCTCTCTACTATTCCCCTGTGTGCCACTCACACACACCCTCTCACACAGAGATGCCTTTCGCTCCTTAGGTATGAGAAACTACGACTCTTCCTCTCAAATATCTCTTTCTCACACACAAACACAAACTCTGTCTCCCAGGGTCTCATATCTCTCCACCATGTCTTCAGGGCGCGCTTGTCTCAAATGCGAGGAAATTTACAAACTTAGCCCCCGTTTAAAATTTCCTACATCACAGCAATATTAGTCGGTTGGGGATTGGATGGTAATCTCGCATACACTGAATATTTGCCGACGAGAGTTTGTTTTTGGCGCCCACCGTGTATGAATCGGGGAGGGAGTGAATTTCGGCCGAGGAGACACTGTGTTTTGGCGCCCACCGTGTATGAATCCGGGTGAGAGGCGGTTATGTCACGTTTGAGTGAAATTACAAACCTACCCCTATCGAAACCCATAGAAATCGAGCCGATAGGCTTTGCGTGGCAGGGATAGGCAGTAATTTCCATCTCGCAGATTTTGGTTTCGGGCGGTTTCTGCGACTTTCCCCGCTTCGTTCAAATTTTTGCAGAGCAAGAGTGCACGTTTACCGTGCCAACTCAATTCGTATCCAGTTTGTATTCTATTTTTGTTCGGGCAGGATCCATTTTCGATTGGAATAAAATTATATATACATCATTTTTTATATATATACTTTCAAAAGCACAACACCCTTTATACATAAATATGGTTTACAAATGGTATGATGTCAGATTCATAAGGCTGTATTCATCTTAATTTGGATTTTCAAATATTTCAAACCACTTTATGTTGAAATCCAATGTATGCATTCCTCGCTAACTGTCTCCAATTAATGTGTGTTTCATGCGGGTTTTTATTTTTTTACTTCTCAAACATGTATAATGTGTTTCACACACGCAACATATAGTGTAATCCCGTTTAGACATTAATTGCATATAAACCATGCATTGTCTCTAATTAAAGAATATATGGATCACTAATATTGATAAACTATATAACATTACACGTGTCCCCAAATTCAAATGAATATGCATGTTTGATACACCAATTTGCGTTATGATATTATCGATGTCGTGATCTCCAGTTTAAATATTTGAATCCCCTTTAATCCAGATATTCGTCTCATATAGCTATCACTCGTGCTTATATAGGAGTATCTCTCTAGACCTATACACGTTCATCGTCTCTCGGGTATCTCTCGTGCTACCTGTATGTCGACAATGATCTTTTATCTTCGTAACACACTGACGGTACTCTCTCCCTCGACCTCCATCACTCTATCTCTCTCTAAGTATATCTCGCTCCCTGCTATGTGTCTCTAACTATGATTCTCCATGTGAAATCTCTTTCTCTCACACAAACACAAACTTCGTCTCCCGGGGTCTCATTTCTCTCTACTATTCCCCTGTGTGCCACTTGCACACACCCTCTCACACAGATATGTCTTTCTCTCCTTAGGTATGAGAAGCTACGACTCTCCTCTTAAATATCTCTTTCTCACACACAAACACAAACTCTGTCTCCCAGGGTCTCATATCTCTCCACCATTCTCTTGTATGTCGCTCACACACACTCTCTCCCTAGAGATATCTTGCGTTCCCTCATATGTCTCTCTAGCTATCACTCTCGTTGTGAAATATCTTTCTCTCTCACAGACACAAAACTCCGTCTCTCGGGATCTCATTTCTCTCCGATATTTGTTTGTATGTGAGTCACATGCACCCTTTCTTCATCTCTCTCACACCCACACACATAACTCAGCCTTCTGATCCACTCGACTCCTATCTCTAACGCACACTAGCTAGCATCTTTATCTTTCTATTTATCTGTTTCTCCATCAACCTTCTTTCTCGCCCTCACTCTTGCTTCCTATCACGCACACTATGTATGTTTCTCTCTACATGCAGTCAAGTGCCCTCTTTTTATCTTTCTCTCACACACACATAACTTCACACTCAAACTAGCCGATGTCCCTCTAGCTAGCATTTCCATCTCTGTATCTATCTGTAGTTTCTCCGTCAACATTTCTTTCTCGCACGCACTCTTGCTTCCTATCACCCACACTATATATGTCTCTCCATACATGCATTTATAGGTTGATCTCTTTTGCACAATCGTTGTGTCTCACTCCCTCTGCTCGCCATAGATGCATGCTCCAGCCCACGCCACTATCTCTTAAAGACAAAAACACATGCTCAATTGTCGGGCCTTCTTCCCTGCACTCTCACATGCATGCATATTGTCATACCGATCCGTCTCTCCCATGTCGTTGATCTTATGACTTATGTCTTCTTTCTTTTATCTCGATCATGCGCGCGCGCACACACACACATCCACGTATACATGTATACCTCTCGCACATGCACGTTCAAGGTCTCTATGTCTCCATACGTAGTTAATTACCCTCAACCCTAAAGCCACATCGAATCGTTCTCTTCTTGTGTGCACATAACTTCCGTCTGGATGGGTAAAACACACACTCACATTTAACAATCTCCTTCTAGCTACCCCCCTCTCACTCTTCACCTATATCCCCGAAACTAATAAGACCATCCCTTCGTTTAATTCCCGCCTACATGCACCATCGATATATAATAGTATTCCTCGGTATCTCTCGAACAAACACGTTCTCTCAATGTCGACTCCTCTCACGCACACACACCTTCTCTTCCCTCTCTACGGGCCTTTTCTCTCTCGCACCGCATCGTTGGTGGCCTCTACCATACACATCACCTCTCTGTGATGAAGCCACGCACACTTAAATTACATCCGCCACCGAGGACCCCGCGTCACACACACACACATGCACCCCCACCCCCCACACACACGCACGCACCCACCCACCCACCCACCCCACACACACACTAAGACTCCATCTCTCTCTCTCACACACACACACACACGCACCCACCCACCCACCCCCCAGACACACACGCACACACTAAGACTCCATCTCACACACACATGCTCTAGGCGGAGCATTTGTTCCTACCACCCTTCGTCCAACCTTACCCGTATGATAAACAATCACCTTAATTTACTTGTATAACATGGACAAATTCCACTTTACTTTAGTAGTTAGCAAACTTATCATCTCTACTCTTATAAAAAACCGAGTTGGTGATGATGGTGTGCCTGCCATCTTGTAATATAGACCGTCCGATCTATATCTGACGGATAGAAAGCAAACTATGATAATTTTACAAAAGATACCCGCACCTCTCTCCACATCCTTATCTCCCACAACCTCATTGCTGAGCAATTAAAAAAGGAAGTCTCTGGAACAATCTAGCATGGTGGCCGCTGCCGCCTGCCGGCGCCGTCCATCCCCATGCCTCCGCCCAGTCCGACCACCAGTCACCACCACGCTCCACTCCTCCTCACCTTATCTCTCATCTTTCATTTTTTCGATGAAATTCTCGAGATACCAGTTTTCCGATAAAATTCTCGAGATATCATTAGTTTTTACACATGGGATTACTCCTGCATGGGTCAATCACAACAGGTGTTTTGTAAAAAAATGCATATTGATGTTCCGTGCAATGCACGAGCATCTTGCTTGTAATTATATAACGCAAATCACGAGCAGGAAGTGACATTTTTTTACACAACCACGTTAACATGGCCACGTAAATCACTAGCTAAAGTGTAATACCATTATACTTATATCCCGATGCAAAAGGTTGAGTACATGTCCGAAGAGTAGAGTCGCACACACGCACTCTGTCTCTCAGAATCTCACACACACACCAGTTACGTGACGCCCACTTAAGCAGACACGTATGTTACAATTTGTGCACCCGCGGGTACACGTGATGGTGCGCATTTATTTAAGCCGGACGGCGAACCCAAACAGTAGCTGCATTCATTCCCCTCCCGCCGCCTCTTCTCTGGTCGCCGTCGCCCGGTAGCCATGGCCCGGCCGAAGGTAACGACATACGCCATACTCCCGCCGGAGCGGCGCTTTAATCTGGAAATTTTAGTGGTCATGCATGCATCTTTTTGTGCTAGCACTCCTATATAAGGGTTGACCGGTCGCTTCCCGCGGACGTGCGCGGGCGGTGGAAGAGGAAGGAGAAGGGAAGCGGGCTGTGGAGTAACGTTTTTTACCACAATTTCTTAGGAAACTGAGTGCAATAATTGAGTAGTTTTGCAAACTACCAGTACTACACCTGAAACGGTTCAAAACCAATACTCCCTTGCCAGCGCGCGCTTCCCGCGTGAAACGGTCAGCGTCGCCCTGGAGCGTCAGTGCCGCATTAATGCCCGGCCAGAGCGGAGGCGACCTCTCACTGGCGCCGGCTTTGAAGCAGCGCGACGGCCGAGAGAGCGCCGCTTCCCGGTGCACGCGACTGCTCCGCGTCGAGGCTGGCCATAGTTTGGATGAGTCTCCATCGTGGGGAGCCACACTAACTGCGATGATATGGATCGTTCCATCTATGAAGAACACGTGGGACTGGAACTACGAGACGGACATGTACCCAGGAGTGGACGTACGAACCTGAGTAATGTAGCGCAGTAAGTGAAGTAGAAAGGCACAAATAGTATGAACATGCGTGGCATATAGGCATTTGTCTTACTACGTACCACTAAATGTTGTACGTGCAATGCACGGTGATGTTATGGAGTACGTGCCTAAGTACTCTACTACTACTATATTAATTGGAGGCACATATTAGGTTTTATATTTGTTTACGTGTATGCCCCGAGACCTTCCAACTAGACGTGTCTTTCTCTCCGGGTCGCACTTTGTATCGTTCATACCACTAGTACTACTACGTGTGGTCTCCGACCCAGAAGTGGAAGAAGTGGAGACGCTCTACCACGCTGTTCATGTCCCACTCCTTTCGCTGACGTGTGGGACATCCAGCACGTGCCGTGTTTGGCACTCCTTCGTCGTAATAGTTGAAACGCTAGCATTCATCAGAAAAAATATAAATCAGCAGTGATACTATACCACGCGGTTTCCTTGCTCCTCGATATCGGAAAGAATACTTCCGTTCGCCAACATGTGGGACGTCGACCATCCTGATCCACTTGCCATGCACGCAGAACTCCAAGGGAGAGTCACCCCGGTCGTCGCGCCGCAGTAATAATGACTAATGAGCCGTCAAATCACAGGCCCAACCATTCCCACTGTGAAGTTGCTCGGACGAAGGAACCATCATGACTTCGTTGAATTCCGCTTCTTGAAGAAAACTACTGTACCAGCAGTACTGCTAGCTACAGTAGTTACTCCAGCAGAGGCCTCCTTTCGTTCATAGGATAGGAATTTTATAGGAATATGAAAATCATAGGAAGTGAGATGACATGCATCTCAATTCCTATAGAGAAAGAGATGCCATTTGATGCATAGGATAGGAATTTTTCCATTGAGTCTAGGCTAATGTACTGGTAATTTGCTCTAAAAACTACAGTAGTAAATAGTAGTACTGGTACATGCTCGTACTCAGACACAGACACACACACTAACTACTACTAGTACTACTACTTCTCACATGCTGGCCAGACGCCGTCGTTCTCCTTCCCGGCTTTGTCGGCGACACCCCACCGTGCTTGGATCTCCGCCGACCTCTCCGCAGCAGCGCGTGCGTCCTCTTCTTTCTTGCGGCGGCGGGCCTCTCTTTTCTTGAGTGCTTTCTGACTTCTCCGCTCCCTCTGTGCGGCTTTGGCCGCCTCTTGCTCTACCGCCCATTCGGCCTTGGCAGCTTCAAATTCCGCCCACGTAGGTGTGAGGTCGCGAGCGGCGATGAACTCGGCACGGCGGGATGCCATCGCTTCCCTACCATTTTGTGTGCGGTCGTGGGCGGCGAGGAACTCGGCGCGGCGGGATGCCATCGCTTCCTTACCGGTTAGTGTGCGGCGCGGTGGCATGAACGACGCTTGGTGAGAGCTCTGGGGTGGAGTGGCCGGACAACCGTATAGTGCATTCTTTTGTCAAGAGCTCAAGGACAGAAGACGAAGGAAATTTGGATTCCCCTTCAATCCTGGTCATTTATTACCGAGTAAAATTCATTGGCGGTCATCGAACTTGTGTTGATAGCTCACTTTGATCATTATATTATACGTGATGCACACATTAGCGCACACCGTCCATAGAGGCAAGTAGCATGTACGCGTGCAGACACTCACGCTCACGCTGTCAAACCATGCTAATGCATGCACGTCGCCCTCTCAATCAAAGTCCTGCTCATGGCGCAACGCAAACGGCGAGCCCGTCACCTGCGCGCCCTGGCGGTGCCTGACATTACTGTTTAGACGTTTGATGGAGGCCTCCGCGAACGCCGAGCATGTATTCACCTGGCTCAACACCAACGGTCATACTCGGGACTCGGCGCCTTGCTCATGTATATCGTCCATCACAACGACAATATATAAAACAGCCTAGCTAGAGAGGGTACTATGGTACGGAGTATGTACTATCGTGAGCGACCGATCATAGTGCCACTGCACACGAGTGTGTGTCTGATCGATTCGTCCATTATTCGTAAGTTATGCATGGTTGTGTGGTGTCTAATGGTGGTCGTCGAAGGCTAGCTGGCGACAAGACCGGTTGCATGGATGCCTGGTTGTCAATACGTGCCGCATACACTTCAAAGGCTCATCATCCATGAGTTCACATTTTACCACCACGCCAGCGTCTGACCGCCCTGGCCTACCGAAACCCCTTCCATCGCTAGCGCGCGCTTCCCGCCTGAAACGGTCACCGTCTCTCCAGAACGTCAATGCCACATTCACCGGACTTAACTGCAGGTGCAGTTGGTGTGTCACTGACATGCGGGCCAGATGCCCGTTGGGCCCACATGTCAGTGACCCAACGCACCTGCAGTTAAGTCACTGAAGCAGCGTCCGCATTCACGCCCGACGAACCTACTCCGGCGCCAGCCGTCCATCCGTCTGCCGCGGCTCATTGCCATTCGCCCGCTATATTAACTTGAGCCCCAGCTCCCAGCCATAGCCAAAGACCCACACTCATTCTCCTCCGGTCCCTTCCTTCTGTCGGCACCACTCCAACCATGGCCTTCTAGTGCTCCAAAGCTCTCTTGGACGTACTGTCGCAGGAGCAGACGAAGGACATCGGCGGCTCCGCTCCGGGCGCGCTCCAAAGCTCTCTTGGACGTACTGTCGCAGGAGCAGACGAAGGAGCTCCCCGGCTCCCCCCCCGGCCGCCCTCCGCCGCCACTACCACGAAGCCGGCGCGCGTGCGCGGGCGCAGCCGGCAGCGAGGAAGAGTAGTACACGGTAGGTCGCCGCCGCTCTGGTCCCAGGAAGGCCACCGCTCCTCCACTCAGTCGACGCCAAGCTTGGTGGGATAAACATCGGCGGCCGATTAGCCGCTTGACGGCGACGTGGAGGCGGAAATCTTCAGAACCTTGTGCTCTGGAGGAGAGGTTATCGAGGCAGATGAGGAGGAGGCAAAGGCAATGGTCGGCTTTCTCGGGTTCATGGCCGGACATGGTGGTCGGGCGCCGGCGATCGTTTAGATTAGGTTTACAGTAGGTTTTAGTACGGTTTGTGCGAAATATGTAATGAATTTCGTCCAGTTTGTAGGAAAAGTTTTCGAAATGTAATGAATTTCATCCGGTTAATTTGAAATTTGCTTTGTTTGCACTAATTTCGTCCGGTTAATTCATATAGTTGTCGAAAGGTATGCGGGCAGCATTGGATGGCATCCATCATGTCCTCAGATAGATGCCAGTGTAAATTTGTGGGCCAGCGCTGGAGATTAGCAGTGCTCCATTATTTGGCAGGGAACAGTTATCCCTCGATCAAAATAAGATCCGCTGTGTTTCGCACTCCTCCCACGTAAAAGTGTAAACTCTTGCTTACATAAAAATGGAGCAAGTGGACGGCACTGTAGCGCGTCATATCACTCAAACTAGCCTGCCTAACGCGCGGGAAAGCACCGCCCTGGTCATTTTGTTCTGGATTTCTATCGATCGATCGCACGAAAATGTTTTGCTTTGCAAGTTCAAAAGAAAAGGCGGCACACTTACGACTCGTACGCGTCCCACCCCCGACAGTCCGGCTCGCACGCTGCTCACCAGAAGGGACATGCGTTGTCTTGCAATTTCACTGACATGTGGGACTGCAATTGAATAAACCGTCGATAGCCAAAATCTAATCACTCGGCGGGCGTCGGCTGAGAAGAGAGAGACGGGGGAGGGAGAAGAGATCACCTGCCCACTGCGCACGGACTCCAAGAAATATATGGTGATAATGTGAGGTGGGCCATGCGGGAGTCCGGACCGCTTCCAAGCCCTCCCCCCTCAGACGCCAGCTGCCCGCATTCATAGCAAGTAGTACCAGTAAAATACTGACCTATAAGCCCGCTTATGTGGAGGAAAGAGAGGCATTGACAAAGTCAAGGAGTGGGCTCTGCAAGAGCCCATCTCTACATGTGCTCCTAGGTATAAAAAACTAATTCTAAAAAAAGAGGCATAAAAACAATTGTGTCTAAAAAAAGAAAGGTAAAAAACATTTGATAGGAAATAGATAGAGAGAAAGTGAGAAAAAGTTGTAACCTTTATAGCCAACCTTATAGTCAACACTATGGTAGTATTACATGAGGAAGGAGGGAGTGGTGCACATGCCAAGTTCACTGGGCTGCCGTGTTTCACACTCCTCCGTCGTAACAGTGGAGACAATAGCTTTGATCAAAAATAAACAATGAATACTCGTTGCTCGTCCTCTATATCGGAAAATAATACTTTCCATTCGCCGACATGTGGGACGTTGACCATCTTGGTCCACCTGCCATGCACAAAATTATCCTGGTCCACCCCGGTCGTAGCGCAGGCCCAACCTTTCCCGCTGTAAGTTGGTCGGACGAAGGAACCATCATGACTTCGTTGAATTCCGCTTCTTCAAGAAAACTTACTGTACCCGCAATACTGCTACCACACGCGAAGACTGGACGGCACTGTACCATGTCATATCACTGAAACCCACTAGGCCAAACTAGCCCGCCTAGGATTTGTACTCCCTCCGTTTCAAAGTTAGTAGTACAAAGTTGAGTCATCTATTTTGGAACGGAGGGAGTACGTCTCTATACTGCTATGATTTTGTGTTGTACGTCTCTGTACATTTGCTATGATTTTCCTACCCTATGAACCAAATGAGGCCTGAATGTATCCGTGTCGACTATTGTCTGATCGATCGCTAAGCCTACAATTTTAGGAGCTTGGGCTATTGGCCGATCGACGACGGATAAGTATAAGCATACCACGAGCTCATCAGCCCCAACGTTTCTCTTCGGTGAGTGTTTTGCAAGTACAATAGCTGCACAGTAGCTAGCCTACTAACACCAAGAATCATCAAACAAGCCCTGCTAATATGATAAACAGTTAGAACTTACATCTAAGCATGCGATATATTACATCAAAAGCTGGTGAAGATACATCTGTTTCCATAACTCGGAGAGGGTTCGCATGATTCACTATCAAACAAAAGTAGCAAGTACCGCCCACACAAGACAGTGCGCTAGCCCTAAGATGGTTTGATAACACGCATCGTTCTCGTAATTAAACACAGGGCAATGCAAACTACCCTAAAGGATTAGCACGACCAACTATTTCTTGTCATCGATCTCTCGGGCAATGACCACAGCACGGATAGCGGCATGGGAATCGATCTCTGGGGCGACGTCCATAGGACTGACCGCGACATCGAAATCGATCTCTGGGGCACTGTCCACAGGATGGACAGCGGCATCAGAATCGATCTCCGGGCCGATGTCAACAGGACGGACCGCGACATCGAAAACAATCTCTGGGGCGTTGTCCACAGGACGGGCCGCGACATCGGAATCATCAAGGACGTCCACTGGCACCTACACAACCCTAACACATTAGCAAGCACATTGCAAATAATCAAAAACCACAACTATGGTTAGCCATTATTTTTTTACCTTGTGCAGCTCACCGGGGGATCCCATCCCTCCGGGGGCCATCTCCTCGTCCTCGATGGGGGCCATCACATTGCCAGGGGAATACTGCTTCTCAACGGCAACTATCTCCTCAAACTCGGCCTTGAGCCTCGCATAGGTGTCCATTAGAGTTTCTGGGGTAGGCACGGTGGGGCCCTTGCTGTTCTTCCAACTTTCTTTGAGGAGTTCGTCCGCCAACGTCATCAACTCTTTGGCCAGTGCTTGTTTCTTGGAGTTCTTCGTCTCCATAGGTTGGCCCGCCAACATGGTCAACTCGTTGGTCGGTGCTCGCTTCCTGGAGATCGCTGTCTCCAGTGGGTTGTCCGTCGGCAACTCTTTGGCTAGTGCTCTAGGATCCATCAATGAACTGACAAACAAAAAGCAATCGAAAGGAAACCACAATCGCAATGAAAACGGGAAAAGAATAGGCTGTGAGAATCGGTCGGTGCTTCGCAAAAAGAAGATTCTTGGAATAAAAATATAGCAGCATCACTGATTTGCCCACCTTTCCTTCGTCGGTACAGAAGAAAAATTGCAGAAGTGAGTAGCCTGAAGTGAGGTTTTCTTCAAGAAAGGGGAGAAAGGGGTTCAACAAGCATTCCAGTGAAATGATGGTTGCTTCGTCCAGTCCAACTTTGAGGCCACTTTGCCACTGCTGGTAAAGGTGGGTTTTGTGATATGACGGGTCATGACGGCCACACCGGGGTGACCGGTGAGTCTCGACTGTAGCACCTCGCTGTGATTTGGTGGATGGCACGCGGGCCCGGATGCTTTGATGTCCCGCATGTAGATAGAGCGGCTAGTCATATAGGAGTGCTCAATATTGTGAACCGCGACCAAGGCGGAGAGGAAAACGAGAGAACTACGTAATTAATGCATGAGTTTAATTAGGGTAGTTTTATAAAGTACGACATACATTCCTCCAATCACAAAATGCCTTGGTTGATGAGATTTGAGATTTGAGCCAGTATTGCACGCGGTGAAATCTCTAGAAAGGCAAATACTCCTTTCCGGTTTACAGGGCTATACTAGCAAGTACGTACTAGTACTACAATAGTGGGCTCAAATAGCAATTTTGTCTCATGCAAGAGCCTGGCTATATGCGTGCTCCAAGGCTCCGCACCACGCCCCACCCCTACACAAAGACTGCCACGCAAGCGTTCGCAACTGCCATGTTCGGATTGCGCTTGGCTCTTCGCCTCTTCGAGAAGACGAACAATGATGTTACTACTACTTCTACAGTAGTATCGAATCCACTGCTGCATGTCCGTCCACCTCGTGCGGGAGGGATAGCCACCGCGCGCATGGGCAGGGAGAAGGTGTGTAGTAGTAAAATCAAGCTTCTCCTCGTTGTACAAGTTGACGCGACACATCATAGCACTGGCCCCACATGGTTGCCTCTAAACTTGGCTGAAAGACCTGCAGTGTACAATACTCCATTTGCTGCAACCTCTAACATTTACCCCACCACGAATTAAAATATATATTCCTGTCTTGACCAGATGAGCGTGCAAACTAGAATCACCAGGATGACAAGTAGGGCCACAAGATTATTTTAATCAAAAAAAGCATGGAGCCGACCCCAACGATTTTAAGCTTACATGCATGGTACACGCTATCCTAGACTACTCTACACATGAAACTGCGAAACGAGCGTCCGGGTTACGCTTGGATCTTCGCCTCTTCGGGAAGTTGAACAATGATGGAGTACTACTGCAGTGGAGGAGTACTACAGTATGCTTCTTTCCATCTGACACCGATTGAACTGCTGCATGTCCACCGCATGTGGGAGGGAGAGCGTGTAGCAAACGGAAGGTTCTCCTAGTCCTGCCAGCCACCACGCTCATGGGCGAGGGAGGGATGCAGCTTCATTGACTTACTGCTCCTGCCTTTGCGTCTATGATAGGTGGGCCCAACAGGTTGGTGGCCCACCTGTCATGCAGCCAAAGGCAGGTGCGGTTAAGGCGAGAGGGCGTTGTAGTAATCAAACTTCTCGGTCTTGTACGAGTTGACGCGACACATCAAAGCACTGCACTCGATATATTTCAATAATTTACATTTACCGATGCATTAGTTACTCCCTCCGTTCCTAAATATATGTCTTTTTAGACATTTCAAATGGACTACAACATACGGATGTATGTAGACATAATTTAGAGTGTAGATTCACTCATTTTGCTTCGTATGTAGTCACTTGTTGCAATCTCTAAAAAGACTTATATTGGAAATGGAGGGAGTACAACGCATGCATGCATGCCGTGACTTTCCTTTTGATACTTGCATGTGTTGATTTGATGCACCTTGCCAAATTTTGACTATAAATTTAATTAACCAAATGTTCATGCATGTCACAAAAAATTACGGGGCTGTTTGGATTGTGACTATGTTTGTCTTATGTTGCCACATTATTTTTGCCACACTTGCCACTTGCCTAACTTGAGTTGCTCAAATTGTTAGACCCACTTTGGCTTGCCTAAGGGAATCTTGCCACACTTTTTGTGTCTATGACATGTGCGGTTCACTGCTAATAAAAAATTCTTGTCTTAGGTGTGGCTAGAACCAAACACCCACCTAACTTGGTCAAATTTGCCTAAGGTGAGGTGTGTCAAAGTGTGGCAATATGTGGCTGGAAACCAAACAGCCCCTACATCATTGAAAACTATGTTCAAATATGAATCAAACGATGTAATTTTTGTTGACATGCACTAACATTTTGACAGTTAAATCTTTGGTCAAAATTTAGCACCAATTACAAAGGGGCCCAATAAATATTGTACTCTCACATTTTGTTTTGAGGATACTCCCACATACTCCATCCATTCCCAAATATAAGTCTTTTTAGAGATTCTAACAAGTGACTACATAGGGAGCAAAATGAACGAATCCATACTTTAAAATATGTCTACATACATCTGTATGTTGTAGTCCATTTGAAATGTCTAAAAAGACTTATATTTAGGAACAGAGGGAGTAGAAAATATAAATAATAATGCATGTTGGGGCAGCCCACGTTTCCGATAATTTTAGCCATGGGCTTGTTCACAATTTTTACAAGGGGGTGGTTGTTCATTTAATGGAGGGTCTTGTACCAGACTTGAACGATACAAAGCGCGACCTGGCACACCGTAACACCACTTGGAATAAGCGGGTAGCTATCTCAAAAAACAATCAACAACTAAAAAAATGGCAACCTGGCACGTACACAATTTTAAACGATTGTTTTGATGGAGTGAAAAAGGAAAACTACCCCACTAAGTATATATAGGCCGGAGTCTCCGCGCTTGCTTGCTAGGGTTGCTCTATTCACACACTCTCATCCTCTCCAGATCTAAACAAGATAGCGGTGGTAACATTGTCTTTCTCCCTTCTAAAAACACTGTCTTTCTATCCTCACCGCTGATTACAGATCCGGACGTATCCCCCTCCGCCGGTGAAGGGGAGGAGGGGCAGCGCTTAGGCCGTCGTCGACAGCGAGGGAGGAGACCCACTGCCGGCCGCACAGTTATCTCTGGCCGAGCGCCGGCACGGCAGGTCCTCCGGTCCCTTCGTCATTGCCCTAGTGTGGGCGGATCTGGCCTCCCACCGCCCACCTATCCACATCCCGATGACCTTCAGGTACATCTTCCTTCGAAACCGCCATAGCTCTACTTCCCCAGCTCGCTACGTCGCTGCATGTGCATCATTTTCTACCTCTCAGCCCCTCTTGATCGGATGGTCCAACGTCACCTATTTTTTTCTTCTATTGTTAGAGGTAAAGCTACTTCATGGAGTCGAATCTTGTACTTGGTTCAAACAAGAAATAAAGTGGGGGTGGGGGAATTTAGTATGTGCATCGGACTTGGTACAAACAGGAAGGATAGGGGGTGAAAGTAGTACAGACTGGTCATCCAACTGGTCTCTTGGTCGAAAAGGGAAATATAGGGGAAACGCTGTACACAGTGGTATGACCAGGACTAGATTTGCTATCCACACATAAGATGGCTGCATGCATCATTATGATGCAGAGGCCGGGGGCACGCCTCCATTTCCAAAAAAACATAGGAGCAGGTGGCTAGAGTGAACAAAAATGGGACCAAGCCAGATATGTTTCTTGGATGTTTGTTTCTCGGGGCAACAAACTCTGAATCACCACTTTATGCCCCGGTTTAGGTACATGGTGCTGACTGCTGGTGCACCCACTATCCCATGCCCTTATACCAAATATTTAGCTGTTCTTAATCTAATGCCCCTGGTAAAAATGAAGCCATGCCACTGTTATAAGCCATGACAAGTTTAGCCAAATGTTTTTGCCTGTAATTGTTTGAGACTCTGACTGTTTCCTCTGTAGCTTTTGTGTTGTTTAACTGGAATGTCAGAATGAACAGTTGGTTCATTTCTATGGAACTGCACAAAGGGAGATTTGTGTTCCAATCCTCATCATCCATATTGGCACCATAACCTTCCTTTAGGTAAGAATGATATTTAATGCATGTGTTCATCTCTATTTTGCGACTGCCATGAGAAAATAATGCTATTGTTTACTAGTACACTTGTACTCCCTCACTGACAAAACCAATTCTGAAATAGAAGGCCAATCATGTACTTGGTTTCACCAACTGGTGAGGAGAAAGAGAAACAGAGCATGAAGACGAAGAAGAAGAAGAATAAACAGTGCCAAGGTGGTATTGCTGAAGCCGAGGCCTCAGTCGAGGCTATTCAAGGGCTCCGGCAATGTCTACCTTACATGTGAGACGATCCTCCAGGGAGCCCTTCCACTTCTGCGTATTGTCCATGATGGATTTGATGCTACTGTTAGAGTAATATGCTAGTGTCTTTCTATCCTTTGTCACTAAGCAAATGAAGGTTTCACCTTGTTCCTACTTGTGCAAACAGGGATCATGTTGTGCCAATCATACATTTTAGTGGAACTACACAAGACAATACAATGAACTATATCCCAACCAGTGGTTTAACTCTGCTGGAAGTTCTTGATAATCTTTCGATATAATCTCAGCACTGGTAAACAAGAGTGATTTCAACCATACATTTGAAGTCCACAAAAATATATACTATTGAGTGATTCCAATGAGTGCTTTATCATCTCTTCTGGGACTACATGAATAAGATTTTTGCTCAGGTTGGTACCGGCCTATGACCTTCATCCATATTAGTTTGCTGTCATCTCTATTTGTATCGTGCTAATGTCATGAGAAACTCCTTTATCTTTGCACGTCAAAGTTTTGCAACCTATGATACATGGCAATGCTTTGAGTGTTGAGCTAATTGGCACTGATTAAATAAACAAATACCCCTCTTTACGTAAGACTACTATGTTGCTAACTTTACCCATTAAGATAATGAGGGTGCTTCTATTTGTTAGTGTATGTTTCATCAACTAGTCCCACTATTACAGTAATCTCACTCTCTCAATATATGTGCCAACAGGGATGCTCGATTTTGGTGGAACTGCACAAAAACTTTGGGTGCTTCATTGCCTCGACAGCTTCCTTCCTTTCCTGTCAGTCGCTAATCTCAGCTTGCATTCTTCCTTTGTTGTCAGTCGCTTGGCTTATCTCGGCTTCCAGTCAAAGGAAATAGTAATTGATGTGCTACCTCACACAGGTTGGTACTAGTCTTTATCCTGATCATTGTGCTTGTCATATGTATTAGTAATTTGGTATTGTGCTACTGTTTGCCGATTTCATAAAGGAGTAACTTGGAGCCTGAACTCGCAGGCAAATCATTGTATTGGGTGATTTCAGTAGAACTGCACAAAAAAATCAGATGGACAGGTACTTATGCTGCTGCTATGTACTCCAAAGTTCACTCAGACAAGCATCGATGTTGACAAGAAGAAGTGCCTATATTCATTCGAGTATCAACCGGCGACAACCAATTGTCAAACTCCAAGTATTAGGAGAGTGAACGCCAAAAATATTGCTTGGCGCATAGCCCAGAAAAACATAGTCCAGTCTTTGGTCCCAACTTGTGCCTTTTGGTTATCGGCACATATGGTAGCGAACTGTATGGCATGGAGTCTAAATATTCCAGACAAGTTGGTTGACGCGTATATTCATCTGGCACTTAATCGGTCTGCATGCCAGGGATGCTCCATTTCAGTTGAATTGCACAAAAAATTTGGCTGGTTCGTTTTCTCAACCGCCTCCTTTCTTGTTTGCAATGTAGAATTTTGGTGAGCTACAGGACCAAGATGAGCCAGTAAACTAGTTGGATGAAAGTAGTGGCCAAGTTGCTCAAACCTCCCTCGGCACGAGGCCACTATTTGAGGATAAACCTACAAGCAAAGTTCAGATTGTCTGTGCTGCCTCTTATGTACTCGAAAGTTTACTCGTACAAGCATTAATTTTAGCAAGAAGTACCTCCAACTGAACACCATTTACTAGTCTGTACCCTAGGTAATTAAAGTTCGTCCATGGATGATATTTGCTGTCATCTCAATCATTTGGATGCATAAACATACTGAACATGTGTATATCTGAATCTTTTTGTGAATTATCTATGAATATTGTCGTGTGATCTATCAATCATTTGGATGCATAGACATGCTGAAATTGTGTATATATGAATCTTTTGAGTTGTTGATTGTGAATGTTGGCTATGAATATGAACGTGTCTTGTGAACCTGAGTTTGATACGAATGTTTACCTTTTCTGTTGTACTTGTGTGTGAAATTGTTAGTATGCCTACTGTGGGATTTGTGACGTGTGGGTGTCAACGGCACACCTTCTTCCCGAGAAGAATTGCACCTGCTTTGTTAGGGTAGCAATGGTGCATCAGCTCTTTTTAATCTTTTTGCTCTGTCTTCCCCCCTCCCCCGCTCAAACCCTGCCGTAATGTTTTTAGCCTCAAAACAAACATAGTACTGCTTTGTTTTTGGGGCTTGATGAAAAATCGAGTGCTTGTTTCTGTAGGTTGGCCCGCCCAGCAAATGGGTTGCTGGTCCACCACAGACTAGGAAGCTAAAAATACAAGTTGTATGGTGCAGAAGCAAGTAAAAAAAATGCCATCGAGAGCCATCCACTAAAGAAAAAAATCGCTCCTGATGTCCTTCTTCAGTCACGCCGCCGGCCCCCTCTTTAATCTAGTTCGCTCGGGGATCTAGCTGGTATCATTTTTTTCCAGAGGGCGAACAAGTACCAGCTAGATCTAGGTTTTGTTTTTTAACATGCGTAGCCCACGACATACGGAGACAGTTGTTTCAACTTATTTTTTGAGGTCCATACCGGCCTATGGGCTTTTTCTTAAAGATTGGCAGCCCAATGTATTTTTCTTAGTAAAACGCAGATCTCTGTTCTATTTATCTATGTATAAGAATAATAATGCTGTCTCCAATTTATGTTTTCCCTTCTAACCACATTATATATATTTATATTATTACTATTATCGTATATTTTATAGAGACTTATATATATACATTATAAAAACATCCCACGTGTTATTAACTTATAAAAGTAAATGTTTAACAGAAGTTGGGAAGGAAAATCCTGGTTGTTTTTGACTCACAGGGAAGGAAAATCTTGGTGATTGCGTACAAAAGCTTGCGAAGATTTTAAGGACCAATGTAATAATAACGCGCTCATTTTTATTTTGAGCAATAACTCGCTAATTTGTTAATTTTATATATAAAAAATGTGTCGCTCTGGTTTATTTTTTGATATTAATTGCTCCTTCTAACATAACATTATATATAGAATGAGCCCAGCTAATTCGTGTATCTCAAGAAAGTGCAAATGGGCTCGAATTTCTTAGAAAATATAAATGGGCCGCATTGACGCGAAATTATTTGTTCACCCAGCCCAGCAAATGGACAAAACATGGGTTAAATATATGCCACATTTTTGCAGGATGACATGTGGCCCAATGGGTCGAAGCCTACGCTGGGCGTTGTCAACTTGGTCAACAAATGATTATGACATCCACAGCCATTGGATTTATATCCAACGGCCGGCATGCACCTTCAATATCTCGGCTTCTTCCTCCAGCATCGCCGGGACCACCTGGTCCGCCCTCTGGCGGCTAGAGGCTTTGCTTAGCACGCATCACTGCGAAGCGCTACCCCCACCGCCGGCCAGGCTATCCCTCCACCCCTCTGCACCTCCTGTTATTCTCCACCGACTACAGCCCCACGCCGCACCAGAACCAGTTATAACCCTTCTCCTCGTCTCAATCTGCGACTCCACTGCCGCGTCTTCCCATCTCCGAGTCGTTCCCGTCCGGGGCCTCGCCGTCATCCACCGCCTCGCTACGCTCGGTGCGGCGTGGTCAACAAACGAGAGTCATCGGAAGAGGACTGTACGTTGAGAGCCTGACGACTGGAACCCACGAGGTCCATGGTCGCATGCAAGGAAAGTTCCTCCTTATTAAGCTGAAAAAAATGTTTCCTCCCCCTGACAGTTGGGACCCACCGGCTGTATCTTCGCACGGAATGAAGTGCCACCTTGTTATGCGAAAAAAATTATTCCTCCCGTTGACAGCTGGGACCCATCAGATTTGGTGGCTGACTTGTGGGCCTACTAAGCGGACGTGTACGCAGGGCTTTGTCAACTTAATCAACAAATGATTCTAGCAGCTGGACTGTTGGATGTTAATCCAACAGCCGTGCTCCTTCTTCAACCTCTGTTCTTGCTCCTGTCTCCCGTGGGCAGCACCACGGCAGTGCTGCCGCGCACACGAACCAGTCAAGTTTCCCACTCCTCTCCATCTGCGACTCCACTGCTGCGTCTTCCCCATCTCCGGGTCCCTCCAGTCTGGGGCCTCGCCGTCATCCACCGGCCTTGGTGCGCTCGGCACGGTGTGGTCAATGTGGTCAACAACCGAGAGTCATCGGAAGATGACTGTACGTGGGAGGCTGACAGTGGGGACGCACCACGCCCATGGACACATGCATGCAACTGCATCCTTTTTACCCTGAAAAATAATGTTTTCTCCCCCTGACTACTGGGACCCACCAGCTACATCTTCGCACGCAAGGAAGTGCGTCCATATTATGGGCAAAAAAATGATTCGCCCCCTGACAGCTTGGACCCACCAGCTACATCTTCGCATGCAAGGTGCCTGACAGTCAGGACCCACTTGGTCGAAGCGTACGTAGCGTTGTCATTCTGGTCGCGAACGTGTACGTACATACAATCGGTCTATCTGCAGGCTGCAACAATGAACCATGATCGTGCAAGGAAGGGCACGTGTCGTAGTAGAGGCGCGCACATGTGGTAGTAGAGGCGCGTACGTAGCATGTACACATACGTACAGTGGCCAGGGTGCAAGAAACAAAATATGGCCACGTACGTAGATACGGGCGGGGTCTCGAATGCCTACTCGCGCATACGTACGGCCAGAGCTCGTGTACATGGCTGGGTCGGAACGGAGAAACTGCGTCAATGTCGTGTTCATGGGGAGCCAACCGGCTGGGTCGGAACGGAATGCGTCGTCGTGTTCATTGGGAGCCAACCGGCTTGGACGGAACAGGCGATGGAAACGAGGCCTGGCGTACCGCAGAACGGAGGAAACGGCCTTGTGTTCGACCGGCCATGATGGAAACGGGATCCTGTTCATCAGGAGGGTTCTGGCGTACCGCAAAATGGAGGAAATGGACCTCCTACGGTGGAAACGGGGTCCTGTTGATCGGGAGGGGTGGGGCGTACCGCAAAACGGAGGAAATGGACTTGTGTTGGAGCGCTACGGTCGAAACGGGGGTCCTGTTCATCGGGAGGGGTGTGGCGTACCGCAAAATGGGACTCCACGGGATACTGTTCATCTCCACCGTCGACTGCCTCCACGTGCTACTGTTCATCCACCGTCGACCTCCTCCAGCCTCCACCTGCGACTGTTCATCCACGGGCTCCTGTTCATCCAGCCTCCACAACGCGCTCCTCCACCGGCTACTGTTCAACCAGCCCTCTCCACGGGGTCCTGTTCAACCACCCCTCCATGGGCTACTGTTCATCTAGCCCTCCACTGGCTACTGTTCAACCAGCCCTCCACTGGCTACTGTTCAACCAGCCCTCCACGGGGTCCTATTCATCCAGCCCTCCGCGGGGTCCTGTTCATCCATCCCTCCATGGGGTCCTGTTCATCCACCAGCTCGATCGATCGGGGTACTGTTCATCCAGCGGCAATGACCTCTACTACCACGGGGTCCTGTTCATCCAACCCCCACTGGGAACTGTTCATCCAAACCCCCTCAACAACGCTCACTGTTCATCCAGAGGCAGCATCGATCGGCTTCAGTTAGCAGCAGTAGCGAAGGAATCACACTCGAGTTCAGTTAACAGTAAGGGGTCGATCGATCGCTCGGGTTCAGTAACGCGTAGCTTGCAGTGCAATCGCTCGGGTTCAGTTAGAGCCCAACGCCTCGCACACATGCGCGTACGTACGAGAGAAACGCGCATCGCTCGGCCCCGACCAGCCACTGTAACCGGGAACTCCCCGATATTTTCCTCGCCCTCGCTTCTACCATGGTTTTTTCCGTCATGGACAGTCCAAAGAATGTCATGCAGCTGCGTCTCCGGCCCGCCCAGGACGAAAAGCCCATTTTCTGTCATGATTTTTTGTCATAGAAGTAGGACCCCACCACATCTATGATGATACCGGGTTTTGTCACAATTATTGTCATAGAAGTGTCATAAGTATGACAGAAAAAAAAATCGTTCGGCCAAAATGTCACGAATGTGTCTTTTTTTGTAGTGCTTGTTTGAGATGAATGAATAAATGATTGGTGTGATTATGATTGTGCATTCATATGGGTAGTGCTATTTTCTCATTAGACCCTTGTTCTATTTTAATTTCTCATCCACTCCAAAACACCAGATGCCTCCGAGACGTGACCCCGGTTTCGCTTTCCCGCCGGAGCTCACCCAGCTGATCCAGCAGTAGAATGCCTTGATGCAGATGCTCATCCAGAACCAAGGCAATAATAACAAAAACAACAATCCACCACCACCACCCCCTGTCGACAACCTGAACCGTTTCCTAAGGCTGAATCCGCCGGTGTTCTCTAGCAGCACCGAGCCGATTGTAGCCGATGATTGGCTCCACAAGATCGGAAGGGAGCTAGCAACTGCTCGATGCACAGATGCTGAGAAGGTGCGTTTTGCCGCACATCAACTGGATGGACCCGCAGCCTCTTGGTGGGATAACTACACCACCACCTATCCCATCGCCACCATCACGTGGGACAGTTCAGCAGGCCTTCCGCACCGCTCATGTCTTAGCTGGAGCCATGAGTCTGAAGAAGCGTGAGTTCCGCAACTTACGCCAGGGAAATCGTACTGTGGGGCAGTACGTGGATGAGTTCAGCCAGTTAGCTCGCTATGCCCCGGGTGATGTGGTCACAGATGCCGCAAAACAGGAGAAGTTCCTCGAAGGACTTAATGATGAGCTGGGAATGCAGCTGATGGTGTCCACCTTCAATAACTACCAGGAGCTGGTAGACAAGGCCATTATCCTTGAAGGAAAGCAACTGCAGCTTGATAGCCGCAAGCGGAAGTATAGTCAGGGGAAGTACAACTCGGGAGCTTAGCAGAAGCCTCGCTACACCCCATACCCAGGAGGTCACATCCATCACACCCATGGAGGACACAACCATGGAGGGAATGGGAACAATCACAACAACAACAACAACAACAACAACAACAACAACAACAACAACAACTTCAAGTCGGGAAATGGAGGCAATGGTAACCAGCACCGTCCCGCTCCGGCTCACAAGAATCTGAGTCATATCACCTGTTTCAAGTGCCAGAAGACAGGACACTATGCCACTGATTGTCTGGAGGCCAAGCAGGGAAATGGAAACGGCAATGGAAGCTTAGCTACCGAGAAGCCCAATCCTTTCCTCGTGCCCAGGTGAACCACATCGACGTGGAGTATGTCTATGATCAGCCAGACACTATGGTTGGTAAGTTTTTATTAAATTCACATCCAGTCACTAGTACAGCGACGTGCTATACAAACGGTTTTTAACCCCTTTCCGCGACGGCATTTGGAACTGTCGCCAAGTGAGTGTGGGCGATAGGGGGGTCCTTCCCACACGACTCAAAAACCGTCGGGGATAGGCCCTCCTAGGACACCAAATGAGCTCATGTGCGATCGGGCGAGGCATCGAAACCCAATCATTTTCGTAGGTATGTACATCCCACACGGTGAATCCTAGAAAAACATTCTCGTAGGTATGTATATCACACACAGTTCTTTGTGTGGAAACGTTTGTGCAAGGTGGCCTAACGCAAACAGTTCGTTGCCGGAAACCGTGTGTGATTGTTAGTTGATTGAACACGCCTACTTTCTAGAAACCGTGCGGGTTGTTTGAGTTCATCGCCCACGGTGCTGTCTGAGTAACCGTCTGCAATAGAAAACCCCAATAAGCAGGGTAATTAGCCTATTATTGATAATTCATGTACTAATCAAACTGATATTTCTTATAAAACACACCAGATATTTCATATCCGTATAACAGCAACCAGGATTTCATAATTGAATTACATCAGATAGCTTCGGTACTCGGTTACGCCATTACACAACAGCACCAAGTTTCACATGCAGCATCAAAAACCTTTGGAAAGTAGCATCATACACGGTAAATAGACAGATGAATCTCATCTGGGAAACTGCAGAAGCGGAAGGCAAATATTGAGCCTTCAGTGATGTTGAATATCCTTGCAACTTTAGGCCAGTGGCTATGGATAATTGCCCGCCCAACCTTCGTCCTCTTCAGCAAGACTTCAATATTGTACCATGGGTGTTGACCATGCAGGTGGTTTGAGAGGTAATCATCGGTGAACTGCTTTCAAAAGTACTGAAAACAAAGCTATGCATAAATCGCTGTTATAAATTTTGAAATGGCGCAAGGGGTAAAAACAAGGTAAAAGAGTTAGTACCATCCTATAGTTGACTGATGTCTTCTTCATTGTGCAAACAAAGATCTTGCTATTATTCGTCGCAAGTTTCTTCATCCTAACAATCTTTCTGACTTTCTTGACTTGACTGATATTCATGGACATCTCATTTCGCCATATGCAAAATGGGTCGAACCGTGGGTCTAAGCCTCTGACAGCAGGACCTACATGTGTAAGACCAAATTGTAAGAAACCTAAGGTGACGCCCCCGATTTGACCGTACACTAATCATGCACGCAAATGTGTACGATCAAGATCAGGGACTCACGGGAAGATATCACAACACAACTCTACAACATAAATAAGTCATACAAGCATCATAATACAAGCCAGGGGCCTCGAGGGCTCGAATACAAGTGCTCGATCACAGACGAGTCAGCGGAAGCAACAATATCTGAGTACAGACATAAGTTAAACAAGTTTGCCTTAAGAAGGCTAGCACAAACTGGGATTCAGATCGAACGAGGCGCAGGCCTCCTGCCTGGGATCCTCCTAACTACTCCTGGTCGTCGTCAGCGGCCTGCACGTAGTAGTAGGCACCTCCAGTGTCGTAGGTGTCGTCGTCGGTGGTGGCGTCTGGCTCCTGGACTCCAACATCTGGTTGCGACAACCAGATAGAAAGGAAAGGGGGAAAAGAGGGAGAGAGGCAACCGTGAGTACTCATCGAAAGTACTCGCAAGCAAGGAGCTACACTACATATGCATGGGTATATGTGTAAAGGGGCATATCAGTGGACTGAACTGCAGAATGCCAGAATAAAAGGGGGATAGCTAGTCCTGTCAAAGACTATGCTTCTGGTCATCTCCATCTTGCAGCATGTAGAAGAGAGTAGATTGAAGTCCTCCAAGTAGCATCGCATAGCATAATCCTACCTGGCGATCCCCTCCTCGTTGCCCTGTTAGAGAGCGATCACCGGGTTGTATCTGGCACTTGGAAGGGTGTATTTTATTCAGTATCCGGTTCTAGTTGTCATAAGGTCAAGGTACAACTCCGGGTCGTCCTTTTACCGAGGGACACGGCTATTCGAATAGATAAACTTCCCTGCAGGGGTGCACCACATAACCCAACACGCTCGATCCCATTTGGCCGGACACACTTTCCTGGGTCATGCCCGGCCTCGTAAGATCAACAAGTCGCAGCCCCACCTAGGCTCAACAGAGAGGTCAGCACGCCGGTCTAAACCTATGCGCGCAGGGGTCTGTGCCCATCGCCCTATGCACACCTGCACGTTGCGTACGCGGCCGGAAGCAGACCTAGCCCCCTTAATACAAGCGCGAGCTTACGGTCCAATGCGGCGCGCGCCACAGTTGCTGACGTCAAAAGAGCTTCGGCTGATACCACGACGTCGGGATACCCATAACTACTCCCACGTAGATGGTTAGTGCGTATAGACCAAATGGCCAGAGATCTCGTTAAGCGTGTTAAGTAACCGCGAACGCCGACCAGGGCCAGGCCCACCTCTCACCTAGGCGGTCTCAACCTGCCCTGTCGCTCCGCCACAAAGATCCACTCGCGGGTACTCCTATGAGCCGACCCGACTTTAGTCATCACATGTGTCATGTATATAGTATATAAGTATATGCCCGTGATCACCGCCCAGGTAATCACGGCCCGGTAGTATAGTACAGCAGACGGACAAGAATGTAGGGCCACTGATGGAAAACTAGCATCCTATACTAAGCATGTAGGATTGCAGGTAAAGGTAACAACAGTAGTAGCAAGGGTAGGCTATGCATCAGGATAGGATATCGGAAAGCAGTAACATGCTACACTACTCTAATGCAAGCAGTATAGAGAAGAATAGGCGATATCTGGTGATCAAGGGGGGGGGGCTTGCCTGGTTGCTCTGGCAAGTAGGAGGGGTCGTCAACTCCGTAGTCAAACTGGGCAGCAGCAGTGTCGGTCTCGTAGTCTACCGGAGAGAAGAGGGGGAAGAAACAGTAAATACAATGCAAACATAAGCATGACGATGCGTGACATGACAACGAGCGGTACTAGGTGTGTCCTAACGCGACAGTAGGTGGTACCGGCGAAGGGGGGGAACATCCGGGAAAGTATTCCCGATGTTTTGCGTTTTCGGACAGTTGGACCGAAGGGGGAAAGTTGCGAGTTCAATAGGTTAGGGAGGTGTGGTGGACGAACGGACTGCGTATCCGGATTCGTCTCGTTGTTCTGAGCAACTTTCATGTTGAAAATATTTTAATCCGAGTTACGGATTAAAAGATATGATTTTCCAAATATTTTATTAATTTCTGGAATTTAATTAATTATTTAATTTAATTCGAAAATAGATTTATGACATCAGCATGATGTCATGCTGGCGTCAGCAGTCAACGTTGACCGTTGACCTTGTCAACCTGACAGGTGGGTCCCACCTGTCAGTGACTGCTACCTAATTAACTACTGTTTAGTTAATTAATTATCTAATTAGATTAATTTAAACAGGATTAGTTACTGTAGCATGATTCTCGGGGTGTTACACCTAAATATTAGAATGATTCCTGCAACTGCACAATAATGTGCTATTAGCCAAAGGACCCTCCTTGAAAAAACCTCGATGGTAAACTGCAGTGTCTCCCATTGTTTCCCTGCAACATACATAAGGAAGATCTTATCAGGTTAACTGAGAGTTGCCATACTATCAGTAGAATATGTATTGAGTAGAGCCTAATTCGATTGGTGTCACATGCATAACAATACAAAGTTGTACCCACAGCAAATGAAAATCAAATTGCAGAACTGAACCAAACACTTAAATGGAAAGTAGACCAAATGAACCAGAATAGTTAACTAATCACGACATTGCAGAATAGAAACATGTACTAGAAGATAAGACAGTTAACAAAACAAAGAATGCTTGAGAACAGTACTATGAAATGTAGCAATTGTTGGACCAAAATGTTAACTGAACATTACATTTCAGAGGACCAAACTGTTAACTAAACATCAGATTGCATATTAACATTATAGAGGACAAATCACTAGAAGGCACTGGCGATGGCCTCTCGAAAACAACACGAACTATATTTTAAAGTAGACAACCACATGGCGGTGTCGATGGTGGCCTCGAAGACGAGGTGCTCCTCCAAGATCTGGCGGTCGACACGCATGGCAGCCATAGCGACCTCGTGTGTGCGTGCGGCCACATGCTACTGAGCTCCATGTTATACTGCGTGCAAAATGGCTGTGGGCGACGCTTAATTGCAGGAGGGGCAGTGATTTCGGTGGAAGGTGTCGCGTCGTCGGTCAGGGCATGTGGGACGGGAAAGGAGGAGGATGGTGTGGGTGGGGTGTGGATTACCTGACCATATCGACGAGGCCACGCAGCAAGAAGAAGGGTCGGCGGCAAGGAGGCCGCGCAGCAAGAAGAAGGGTCGCCAGCGAGGAGGCGGCGCTACAAGAAGAAGGGTCGCCGGCGAGGAGGTGGCGCTGCAAGAAGAAGGGTAGCCGGCGAGGAAGCGGCGCTGCAAGAAGAAGGGTCGCCGGCGAGGAGGCTGAGCTGCCAGTAAGCAGCAGTGAAAGTTTGAACTTGGAAAGCAAGGAGGAATAGTGGAAATGTGGCTTTTGGTGGGAGGGAGGGGCGGGGAGATAGATATTTCCACGGTGGCAAAAAAATTCGCTCGGTGCCACGAGAAACTGGTGCGCAAGTGTGGTTCAAGCGGGGGCGGTGGATTGTAGATGATGAAGCTTCCTACGTAAGCCAGACAAGATGGTGCGCCAAGATATTTTATATCGCATCCCACACAATTCTTTCTAGTAAACTGTTTGTGGTATACCTGATTTTTTCATTATGTTTTAAAACACAAAATGGTGTTACGGAGGGAAAGGATGGTGTCTGAATTGCTAGAACATTTACGTACTGTGAACATGCAACTAGTACATGAGTGTCGTATTTAAATTTGGAATTACTCCGGGTTCGTTTGGCATTTTTATGCATTAATTGAGTTTATGGGCATTTAATGTGCATAATTCAAATTTAAACTACAAGCACATGCTCCAGTGCACCAAAGTTTGTTGAAAAATCACACGTGTGCCTTTGGGTGAATTTATAGGTTTCATGCAAGAAATGGGAATGAAATTCAAACATGTGGGCGTCGTGGCTCGGCCGAAAAGATTGAGAACCTAGGTTTTTTAATTCCTGTAAATCCAAAACATGCCTGAAAATCATGAAACATGGCATGGTGTCATGACATGGTACCAACATATAGCGGTAAATTTTTGGCCGAATTGGGACAAGCTTTGGTGTAAGCTTCTTGCAAACCAGAGCTTCCCTCAAGAAGGCTCATGGTTCGGAGAGGGAACGTGTCACCTCCGTGTGCGAAACGACATACGTAGACATCCTTCTCCTGCCTTAATTTTTTTACACAGGCAGATTAGACCAAATAGAAGTATCGTGCTAAATTTTGGAATTATTCCGGGTTCATTTGGCCTTTTTTATACATTAATTGAGTTTCTGTGCATTTAATGTGCATAATTAAAATTTGAACTACAAGCACATGCTCCAGTGCACCAAAGTTGGTTGAAAAATCACATGCGTGTCGTTGAGTGAATTTATAGGTCCCACGCAAGAAATGGGAATGAAATTCAAACATGTGGGCGTCGTGGCTCGACCGGAAAGATTGAGAAACTTGGTTTTTTAATTCCTGTAAATCCAAAACACGCCTGAAAATCATGAAACTTGGCATGGTGTCATGACATGGCACCAACATGCTGCGGTAATTTTTTTTGCCGAATTGGGACAAGCTTTGGTGTAAGCTTCTTGCAAACCGGAGCTTCCCTCAAGAAGTCTCGTGGTTCTGAGAGGGAATGTGTCACCTCCGTGTGCGAAACGACATATGTACACTACCTTCTCCCGCCCTAATTTTTTTACACAGGCAGATTAGACCAAATAGAAGTGTCGTGCTAAATTTTGGAATTATTCCGGGTTCGTTTGGCCTTTTCTATACATTTATTGAGTTTCTGGGCATTTAATGTGGATAATTCAAATTTGAACTATAAGCACATGCTCCAGTGCACCAAAGTTTGTTGAAAAATCACATGTGTGCCTTTGGGTGAATTTTTAGGTCCCATGCAAGAAATGGGAATGAAATTCAAACATGTGGGCGTCGTGGCTCGGCCGGAAAGATTGAGAACCTTGGTTTTTTGAATTCTTGTAAATCCAAAACACGCCTGAAAATCATGAAACATGGCATGGTGACATGACATGGTACCAACATGTTGCGGTAATTTTTTTGGACGAATTGGGAGAAGCTTTTGTGTAAGCTTCTTGCAAACCGGAGCTTCCCTCTCCTGGTTCGTAGAGTGAACGTGTCACCTCCATCTGAGAAACGACATACGTACACATCCTTCTCCCGCCTTAATTTTTTTACACAGGCAGAATAGACCAAATAGAAGTATCGTGCTAAATTTTGGAATTATTCTGGGTTCGTTTGGCCTTTTTTATACATTAATTGAGATTCTGGGCATTTAATATGCATAATTCGAATTTGAACTACAAGCACATGCTCCAGTGCACCAAAGTTGGTTGAAAAATCACATGTGTGTCTTTGGGTGAATTTATAGGTCCCACGCAAGAAATGAGAATGAAATTCAAACATGTGGGCGTCGTGGCTCGGCCGGTTGAGACACTTGGTTTTTTAATTCCTATAAATCCAAAACACGCCTGAAAATCATGGAACTTGGCATGGTGTCATGACATGGCAACAACATGCTGCGGTAAATTTTTTTGCCGAACTAGGACAAGCTTTGGTGTAAGCTTCTTGCAAACCGGAGCTTCCCTCAAGAAGGCTCGTGGTTCTGAGAGGGAATGTGTCACCTCCGTGTGCAAAACGACATACGTACACTGCCTTCTCCCGCCCTAATTTTTTTACACAGGCAGATTAGACCAAATAGAAGTGTCGTGCTAAATTTTGGAATTATTCCGGGTTCGTTTGGCCTTTTTTATACATTAATTGAGTTTCTGGGCATTTAATGTGCATATTTCAAATTTGAACTACAAGCTATGCTCCAGTGCACCAATGTTGGTTGAAAAATCACATGTGTTTCCTTGGGTGAATTTCTAGGTCCCATGCAAGAAATGGGAATGAAATTCAAACATCTGGGCGTCGTGGCTCGGCCGGAAAGATTGAGAAACTTGGTTTTTAATTCCTGTAAATCCAAAACACGCCTAAAAATCATGAAACATGCCATGGTGTCATGACATGGCACCAACATGCTGCGGTAATTTTTTTGGCCGAATTGGGACAAGCTTTGGTGTATGCTTCTTGCAAACCGGAGCTTCCCTCAAGAAGGCTTGTGGTTCCGAGAGGGAACGTGTCACCTTCGTATGCGAAATGACATACGTACACTGCCTTCTCCCGCCTTTTTTTACACAGGCAGATTAGACCAAATAGGAGTATCGTGCTAAATTTTGGAATTATTCTGGGTTCGTTTGGCCTATTTTATACATCAATTGAGTTTCTGGGCATTTAATGTGCATAATTCAAATTTGAACTACAAGCACATGCTCCAGTGCACCAAAGTTGGTTTAAAAATCACATGTGTGTCTTTGGGTGAATTTATAGATCCCATGCAAGAAATGGGAATGAAATTCAAACATCTAGGCATCGTGGCTCGGTCGGAAAAATTGAGAAACTTGGTTTTTTAATTCCTATAAATCCAAAACACGCCTGAAAGTCCTAAAACTTGGCATGGTGTCATGACATGGCACCAACATGCTGCGGTTAATTTTTTGGACGAATTGGGACAAGCTTTGGTGTAAGCTTCTTGCAAAACAGAGCTTCCCTCAAGAAGGCTTGTGGTTCCGAGAGGGAACTTGTCACCTCCGTGTGCGAAACGATATACGTACACTGCCTTTTCCCACCTTATTTTTCTTTCACAAGCAGATTAGACCAAATAGAAGTATCGTGCTAAATTTTGGAATTATTCCGGGTTCGTTTGGCCTTTTCTATACATTTATTGAGTTATTGGGCATTTAATGTGCATAATTCAAATTTGAACTACAAGCACATGCTCCAGTGAACCAAAGTTTGTTGAAAAATCACATGTGTGCCTTTGGGTGAATTTATAGGTCCCATGCAAGAAATGGGAATGAAATTCAAACATGTGGGCGTCGTGGCTCGGCCGGAAAGATTGAGAACCTTGGTTTTTTAATTCCTGTAAATCCAAAACACGCCTGAAAATCATGAAACATGGCATGGTGACATGACATGGTACCAAAATGTTGCGGTATGTTTTTTTGGCCGAATTGGGACAAGCTTTGGTGTAAGCTTCTTGCAAACCGGAGCTTCCCTCAAGAAGGTTCCTGGTTCGGAGAGGGAACGTGTCACCTCCGTGTGCGAAACGACATACGTACACATCCTTCTCCCGCCTTAATTTTTTTACACAGGCAGAATAGACCAAATAGAAGTATCGTGCTAAATTTTGGAATTATTCTAGGTTCGTTTGGCCTTTTTTATACATTAATTGAGATTCTGCGCATTTAATATGCATAATTCAAACTTGAACTACAAGCACATGCTCTAGTGCACCAAAGTTGGTTGAAAGATCACATGTGTGTCTTTGGGTGAATTTATAGGTCCCATGCAAGAAATGAGAATGAAATTCAAACATGTGGGCGTCTTGGCTCGGGCGAAAAGATTGAGACACTTGGTTTTTTAATTCCTATAAATCCAAAACACGCCAGAAAATCATGAAACTTGGCATGGTGTCATGACATGGCAACAACATGCTGCGGTAATTTTTTTTGCCGAACTGGGACAAGCTTTGGTGTAAGCTTCTTGCAAACCGGAGCTTCCCTCAAGAAGGCTCGTGGTTCTGAGAGGGAATGTGTCACCTCCGTGTGCGAAACGACATACGTACACTGCCTTCTCCCGCCCTAATTTTTTTACACAGGCAGATTAGACCAAATAGAAGTATCGTGCTAAATTTTGGAATTATTCCGGGTTCGTTTGGCCTTTTTATACATTAATTGAGTTTCTGGGCATTTAATGTGCATAATTCAAATTTGAACTACAAGCACATGCTCCAGTGCACCAAAGTTGGTTGAAAAATCACATGTGTGTCTTGGGTGAATTTCTAGGTCCCATGCAAGAAATGGGAATGAAATTCAAACATCTGGGCGTCGTGGCTCGGCCGGAAAGATTGAGAAACTTGGTTTTTTAATTCCTGTAAATCCAAAACACGCCTGAAAATCATGAAACTTGGCATGGTGTCATGACATGGCACCAACATGCTGCGGTAATTTTTTGGCCGAATTGGGACAAGCTTTGGTGTAAGCTTCTTGCAAACCGGAGCTTCCCTCAAGAAGGCTCGTGGTTCCGAGAGGGAACTTGTCACCTCCGTGTGCGAAACGACATACGTACACTGCCTTCTCCCGCCTTAATTTTTTTACACAGGCAGATTAGACCAAATAGAAGTATCGTGCTAAAATTTTGGAATTATTCCGGGTTCGTTTGGCCTTTTTATACATTAATTGAGTTTTGGGCATTTAATGTGCATAATTCAAATTTGAACTACAAGCACATGCTCCAGTGCACCAAAGTTGTTGAAAAATCACATGTGTGTCCTTGGGTGAATTTATAGGTCCCATGCAAGAAATGGGAATGAAATTCAAACATCTGGGCGTCGTGGCTCGGCCGGAAAGATTGAGAAACTTGGTTTTTTAATTCCTGTAAATCCAAAACACGCCTGAAAATCATGAAACTTGGCATGGTGTCATGACATGGCACCAAAATGTTGCGGTAATTTTTTTGGCCGAATTGGGACAAGCTTTGGTGTAAGCTTCTTGCAAACCGGAGCTTCCCTCAAGAAGGCTCGTGGTTCGGAGAGGGAACGTGTCACCTCCGTGTGCGAAACGACATACGTACACTGCCTTCTCCCGCCTTAATTTTTTTACACAGGCAGATTAGACCAAATAGAAGTATCGTGCTAAATTTTGGAATTATTCCGGGTTCGTTTGGCCTTTTTATACATTAATTGAGTTTCTGCGCATTTAATGTGCATAATTCAAATTTGAACTACAAGCACATGCTCCAGTGCACCAAAGTTGGTTGAAAAATCACATGTGTGTCCTTTGGGTGAATTTATAGGTCCCATGCAAGAAATGGGAATGAAATTCAAACATCTGGGCGTCGTGGCTCGGCCGGAAAGATTGAGAAACTTGGTTTTTTAATTCCTGTAAATCCAAAACACGCCTGAAAATCATGAAACTTGGCATGGTGTCATGACATGGCACCAACATGCTGCGGTAATTTTTTGGCCGAATTGGGACAAGCTTTGGTGTAAGCTTCTTGCAAACCGGAGCTTCCCTCAAGAAGGCTCGTGGTTCCGAGAGGGAACGTGTCACCTCCGTGTGCGAAACGACATACGTACACTGCCTTCTCCTGCCTTAATTTTTTACACAGGCAGATTAGACCAAATAGAAGTATCGTGCTAAATTTTGGAATTATTCCAGGTTCGTTTGGCCTTTTTTATACATTAATTGAATTTCTGTGCATTTAATGTGCATAATTCAAATTTGAACTACAAGCACATGCTCCAGTGCACCAAAGTTGGTTGAAAAATCACATGTGTGTCCTTGGGTGAATTTCTAGGTCCCATGCAAGAAATGGGAATAAAATTCAAACATCTGGGCGTCGTGGCTCGGCCGGAAAGATTGAGAAATTTGGTTTTTTTAATTCCTGTAAATCCAAAACACGCCTGAAAATCATGAAACTTGGCATGGTGTCATGACATGGCACCAACATGCTGCGGTAATTTTTTGGCCGAATTGGGACAAGCTTTGGTGTAAGCTTCTTGCAAACAGAGCTTCCCTCAAGAAGGCTCGTGGTTCCGAGAGGGAACGTGTCACCTCCGTGTGCGAAACGACATACGTACACTGCCTTCTCCCGCCTTAATTTTTTACACAGGCAGATTAGACCAAATAGAAGTATCGTGCTAAATTTTGGAATTATTCCGGGTTCGTTTGGCCTTTTTATACATTAATTGAGTTTCTGGGCATTTAATGTGCATAATTCAAATTTGAACTGCAAGCACATGCTCCAGTCCACCAAAGTTGGTTCAAAAATCACATGTGTGTCCTTGAGTGAATTTTTAGGTCCCATGCAAGAAATGGGAATGAAATTCAAACATCTGGGCGTCGTGGCTCGGCCGGAAAGATTGAGAAACTTGGTTTTTTAATTCCTGTAAATCCAAAACACGCCTGAAAATCATGAAACTTGGCATGGTGTCATGACATGGCACCAAATGCTGCGGTAATTTTTTTGGCCGAATTGGGACAAGCTTTGGTGTAAGCTTCTTGCAAACCGGAGCTTCCCTCAAGAAGGCTCGTGGTTCCGAGAGGGAACGTGTCACCTCCGTGTGCGAAACGACATACGTACACTGCCTTCTCCCGCCTTAATTTTTTTACACAGGCAGATTAGACCAAATAGAAGTATCGTGCTAAATTTTGGAATTATTCCGGGTTCGTTTGGCCTTTTTTATACATTAATTGAGTTTCTGCGCATTTAATGTGCATAATTCAAATTTGAACTACAAGCACATGCTCCAGTGCACCAAAGTTGGTTGAAAAATCACATGTGTGTCCTTGGGTGAATTTATAGGTCCCATGCAAGAAATGGGAATGAAATTCAAACATCTGGGCGTCGTGGCTCGGCCGGAAAGATTGAGAAACTTGGTTTTTTAATTCCTGTAAATCCAAAACACGCCTGAAAATCATGAAACTTGGCATGGTGTCATGACATGGCACCAACATGCTGCGGTAATTTTTTTGGCCGAATTGGGACAAGCTTTGGTGTAAGCTTCTTGCAAACCGAGCTTCCCTCAAGAAGGCTCGTGGTTCTGAGAGGGAACGTGTCACCTCCGTGTGCGAAACGACATACGTACACTGCCTTCTCCCGCCTTAATTTTTTACACAGGCAGATTAGACCAAATAGAAGTATCGTGCTAAATTTTGGAATTATTCCGGGTTCGTTTGGCCTTTTTATACATTAATTGAGTTTCTGGGCATTTAATGTGCATAATTCAAATTTGAACTACAAGCACATGCTCCAGTGCACCAAAGTTGGTTGAAAAATCACATGTGTGTCCTTGGGTGAATTTATAGGTCCCATGCAAGAAATGGGAATGAAATTCAAACATCTGGGCGTCGTGGCTCGGCCGGAAAGATTGAGAAACTTGGTTTTTTAATTCCTGTAAATCCAAAACACGCCTGAAAATCATGAAACTTGGCATGGTGTCATGACATGGCACCAACATGCTGCGGTAATTTTTTGGCCGAATTGGGACAAGCTTTGGTGTAAGCTTCTTGCAAACCGGAGCTTCCCTCAAGAAGGCTTGTGGTTCCGAGAGGGAACGTGTCACCTCCGTGTGCGAAACGACATACGTACACTGCCTTCTCCCGCCTTAATTTTTTTACACAGGCAGATTAGACCAAATAGAAGTATCGTGCTAAATTTTGGAATTATTCCGGGTTCGTTTGGCCTTTTTATACATTAATTGAGTTTCTGGGCATTTAATGTGCATAATTCAAATTTGAACTACAAGCACATGCTCCAGTGCACCAAAGTTTGTTGAAAAATCACATGTGTGTCCTTGGGTGAATTTATAGGTCCCATGCAAGAAATGGGAATGAAATTCAAACATCTCGGCGTCGTGGCTCGGCCGGAAAGATTGAGAAACTTGGTTTTTTAATTCCTGTAAATCCAAAACACGCCTGAAAATCATGAAACTTGGCATGGTGTCATGACATGGCACCAACATGCTGCGGTAATTTTTTTGGCCGAATTGGGACAAGCTTTGGTGTAAGCTTCTTGCAAACCGGAGCTTCCCTCAAGAAGGCTCGTGGTTCCGAGAGGGAACGTGTCACCTCCGTGTGCGAAACGACATACGTACACTGCCTTCTCCCGCCTTAATTTTTTTACATAGGCAGATTAGACCAAATAGAAGTATCGTGCTAAATTTTGGAATTATTCCGGGTTCGTTTGGCCTTTTTTATACATTAATTGAGTTTATGCGCATTTAATGTGCATAATTCAAATTTGAACTACAAGCACATGCTCCAGTGCACCAAAGTTGGTTGAAAAATCACATGTGTGTCCTTGGGTGAATTTATAGGTCCCATGCAAGAAATGGGAATGAAATTCAAACATCTGGGCATCGTGGCTCGGCCGGAAAGATTGAGAAACTTGGTTTTTTAATTCCTGTAAATCCAAAACACGCCTGAAAATCATGAAACTTGGCATGGTGTCATGACATGGCACCAACATGCTGCGGTAATTTTTTGGCCGAATTGGGACAAGCTTTGGTGTAAGCTTCTTGCAAACCGGAGCTTCCCTCAAGAAGGCTCGTGGTTCCGAGAGGGAACGTGTCACCTCCGTGTGCGAAACGACATACGTACACTGCCTTCTCCCGCCTTAATTTTTTACACAGGCAGATTAGACCAAATAGAAGTATCGTGCTAAATTTTGGAATTATTCCGGGTTCGTTTGGCCTTTTTATACATTAATTGAGTTTCTGGGCATTTAATGTGCATAATTCAAATTTGAACTACAAGCACATGCTCCAGTGCACCAAAGTTGGTTGAAAAATCACATGTGTGTCCTTGGGTGAATTTATAGGTCCCATGCAAGAAATGGGAATGAAATTCAAACATCTGGGCGTCGTGGCTCGGCCGGAAAGATTGAGAAACTTGGTTTTTTAATTCCTGTAAATCCAAAACACGCCTGAAAATCATGAAACTTGGCATGGTGTCATGACATGGCACCAACATGCTGCGGTAATTTTTTGGCCGAATTGGGACAAGCTTTGGTGTAAGCTTCTTGCAAACCGGAGCTTCCCTCAAGAAGGCTCGTGGTTCCGAGAGGGAACGTGTCACCTCCGTGTGCGAAACGACATACGTACACTGCCTTCTCCCGCCTTAATTTTTTACACAGGCAGATTAGACCAAATAGAAGTATCGTGCTAAATTTTGGAATTATTCCGGGTTCGTTTGGCCTTTTTTATACATTAATTGAGTTTCTGGGCATTTAATGTGCATAATTCAAATTTGAACTACAAGCACATGCTCCAGTGCACCAAAGTTGGTTGAAAAATCACATGTGTGTCCTTGGGTGAATTTATAGGTCCCATGCAAGAAATGGGAATGAAATTCAAACATCTGGGCGTCGTGGCTCGGCCGGAAAGATTGAGAAACTTGGTTTTTTAATTCCTGTAAATCCAAAACACGCCTGAAAATCATGAAACTTGGCATGGTGTCATGACATGGCACCAACATGCTGCGGTAATTTTTGGCCGAATTGGGACAAGCTTTGGTGTAAGCTTCTTGCAAACCGGAGCTTCCCTCAAGAAGGCTCGTGGTTCCGAGAGGGAACGTGTCACCTCCGTGTGCGAAACGACATTCGTACACTGCCTTCTCCCGCCTTAATTTTTTTACACATGCAGATTAGACCAAATAGAAATATCGTGCTAAATTTTGAAATTATTCCGGGTTCATTTGGCCTTTTTTATACATTAATTGAGTTTCTGCGCATTTAATGTGCATAATTCAAATTTGAACTACAAGCACATGCTCCAGTGCATCAAAGTTGGTTGAAAAATCACATGTGTGTCCTTGGGTGAATTTATAGGTCCCATGCAAGAAATGGGAATGAAATTCAAACATCTGGGCGTCGTGGCTCGGCCGGAAAGATTGAGAAACTTGGTTTTTTAATTCCTGTAAATCCAAAACACGCCTAAAAATCATGAAACTTGGCATGGTGTCATGACATGGCACCAACATGCTGCGGTAATTTTTTTGGCCGAATTGGGACAAGCTTTGGTGTAAGCTTCTTGCAAACCGGAGCTTCCCTCAAGAAGGCTCGTGGTTCCGAGAGGGAACGTGTCACCTCCGTGTGCGAAACGACATACGTACACTGCCTTCTCCCGCCTTAATTTTTTTACACAGGCAGATTAGACCAAATAGAAGTATCGTGCTAAATTTTGGAATTATTCCGGGTTCGTTTGGCATTTTTTATACATTAATTGAGTTTCTGGCATTTAATGTGCATAATTCAAATTTGAACTACAAGCACATGCTCCAGTGCACCAAAGTTGGTTGAAAAATCACATGTGTGTCCTTGGGTGAATTTATAGGTCCCATGCAAGAAATGGGAATGAAATTCAAACATCTGGGCGTCGTGGCTCGGCCGGAAAGATTGAGAAACTTGGTTTTTTAATTCCTGTAAATCCAAAACACGCCTGAAAATCATGAAACTTGGCATGGTGTCATGACATGGCACCAACATGCTGCGGTAATTTTTTGGCCGAATTGGGACAAGCTTTGGTGTAAGCTTCTTGCAAACCGGAGCTTCCCTCAAGAAGGCTCGTGGTTCCGAGAGGGAACGTGTCACCTCCGTGTGCGAAACGACATACGTACACTGCCTTCTCCCGCCTTAATTTTTTACACAGGCAGATTAGACCAAATAGAAGTATCGTGCTAAATTTTGGAATTATTCCGGGTTCGTTTGGCCTTTTTATACATTAATTGAGTTTCTGGGCATTTAATGTGCATAATTCAAATTTGAACTACAAGCACATGCTCCAGTGCACCAAAGTTGGTTGAAAAATCACATGTGTGTCCTTGGGTGAATTTATAGGTCCCATGCAAGAAATGGGAATGAAATTCAAACATCTGGGCGTCGTGGCTCGGCCGGAAAGATTGAGAAACTTGGTTTTTTAATTCCTGTAAATCCAAAACACGCCTGAAAATCATGAAACTTGGCATGGTGTCATGACATGGCACCAACATGCTGCGGTAATTTTTTTGGCCGAATTGGGACAAGCTTTGGTGTAAGCTTCTTGCAAACCGGAGCTTCCCTCAAGAAGGCTCGTGGTTCCGAGAGGGAACGTGTCACCTCCGTGTGCGAAACGACATACGTACACTGCCTTCTCCCGCCTTAATTTTTTTACACAGGCAGATTAGACCAAATAGAAGTATCGTGCTAAATTTTGGAATTATTCCGGGTTCGTTTGGCCTTTTTTATACATTAATTGAGTTTCTGCGCATTTAATGTGCATAATTCAAATTTGAACTACAAGCACATGCTCCAGTGCACCAAAGTTGGTTGAAAAATCACATGTGTGTCCTTTGGGTGAATTTATAGGTCCCATGCAAGAAATGGGAATGAAATTCAAACATCTGGGCGTCGTGGCTCGGCCGGAAAGATTGAGAAACTTGGTTTTTTAATTCCTGTAAATCCAAAACACGCCTGAAAATCATGAAACTTGGCATGGTGTCATGACATGGCACCAACATGTTGCGGTAATTTTTTGGCCGAATTGGGACAAGCTTTGGTGTAAGCTTCTTGCAAACCGGAGCTTCCCTCAAGAAGGCTCGTGGTTCCGAGAGGGAACGTGTCACCTCCGTGTGCGAAACGACATACGTACACTGCCTTCTCCCGCCTTAATTTTTTACACAGGCAGATTAGACCAAATAGAAGTATCGTGCTAAATTTTGGAATTATTCCGGGTTCGTTTGGCCTTTTTTATACATTAATTGAGTTTCTGGGCATTTAATGTGCATAATTCAAATTTGAACTACAAGCACATGCTCCAGTGCACCAAAGTTGGTTGAAAAATCACATGTGTGTCCTTGGGTGAATTTATAGGTCCCATGCAAGAAATGGGAATGAAATTCAAACATCTGGGCGTCGTGGCTCGGCCGGAAAGATTGAGAAACTTGGTTTTTTAATTCCTGTAAATCCAAAACACGCCTGAAAATCATGAAACTTGGCATGGTGTCATGACATGGCACCAACATGCTGCGGTAATTTTTTGGCCGAATTGGGACAAGCTTTGGTGTAAGCTTCTTGCAAACCGGAGCTTCCCTCAAGAAGGCTCGTGGTTCCGAGAGGGAACGTGTCACCTCCGTGTGCGAAACGACATACGTACACTGCCTTCTCCCGCCTTAATTTTTTACACAGGCAGATTAGACCAAATAGAAGTATCGTGCTAAATTTTGGAATTATTCCGGGTTCGTTTGGCCTTTTTTATACATTAATTGAGTTTCTGGGCATTTAATGTGCATAATTCAAATTTGAACTACAAGCACATGCTCCAGTGCACCAAAGTTGGTTGAAAAATCACATGTGTGTCCTTGGGTGAATTTATAGGTCCCATGCAAGAAATGGGAATGAAATTCAAACATCTGGGCGTCGTGGCTCGGCCGGAAAGATTGAGAAACTTGGTTTTTTAATTCCTGTAAATCCAAAACACGCCTGAAAATCATGAAATTTGGTATGGTGTCATGACATGGAACCAACATGCTACGGTAATTTTTTTGGCCGAATTGGGACAAGCTTTGGTGTAAGCTTCTTGCAAACCGGAGCTTCCCTCAAGAAGGCTCGTGGTTCCGAGAGGGAACGTGTCACCTCCGTGTGCGAAACGACATACGTACACTGCCTTCTCCCGCCTTAATTTTTTTACGCTGGCAGATTAGACCAAATAGAAGTATCGTGCTAAATTTTGGAATTATTCCGGGTTCGTTTGGCCTTTTTTATACATTAATTGAGTTTCTGCGCATTTAATGTGCATAATTCAAATTTGAACTACAAGCACATGCTCCAGTGCACCAAAGTTGGTTGAAAAATCACATGTGTGTCTTTGGGTGAATTTATAGGTCCCATGCAAGAAATGGGAATGAAATTCAAACATCTGGGCGTCGTGGCTCGGCCGGAAAGATTGAGAAACTTGGTTTTTTAATTCCTGTAAATCCAAAACACGCCTGAAAATCATGAAACTTGGCATGGTGTCATGACATGGCACCAACATGTTGCGGTAATTTTTTGGCCGAATTGGGACAAGCTTTGGTGTAAGCTTCTTGCAAACCGGAGCTTCCCTCAAGAAGGCTCGTGGTTCCGAGAGGGAACGTGTCACCTCCGTGTGCGAAACGACATACGTACACTGCCTTCTCCAGCCTTAATTTTTTACACAGGCAGATTAGACCAAATAGAAGTATCGTGCTAAATTTTGGAATTATTCCGGGTTCGTTTGGCCTTTTTTATACATTAATTGAGTTTCTGGGCATTTAATGTGCATAATTTAAATTTGAACTACAAGGACATGCTCCAGTGCACCAAATTAGGTTGAAAAATCAAATGTGTGTCCTTGGGTGAATTTCTAGGTCCCATGCAAGAAATGGGAATGAAATTCAAACATCTGGGCGTCGTGGCTCGGCCGGAAAGATTGAGAAACTTGGTTTTTAATTCCTGTAAATCCAAAACACGCCTGAAAATCATGAAACTTGGCATGGTGTCATGACATGGCACCAACATGCTGCGGTAATTTTTTGGCCGAATTGGGACAAGCTTTGGTGTAAGCTTCTTGCAAACCGGAGCTTCCCTCAAGAAGGCTCGTGGTTCCGAGAGGGAACGTGTCACCTCCGTGTGCGAAACGACATACGTACACTGCCTTCTCCCGCCTTAATTTTTTTACACAGGCAGATTAGACCAAATAGAAGTATCGTGCTAAATTTTGGAATTATTCCGGGTTCGTTTGGCCTTTTTTATACATTAATTGAGTTTCTGGGCATTTAATGTGCATAATTCAAATTTGAACTACAAGCACATGCTCCAGTGCACCAAAGTTGGTTGAAAAATCACATGTGTGTCCTTGGGTGAATTTATAGGTCCCATGCAAGAAATGGGAATGAAATTCAAACATCTGGGCGTCGTGGCTCGGCCGGAAAGATTGAGAAACTTGGTTTTTTAATTCCTGTAAATCCAAAACACGCCTGAAAATCATGAAACTTGGCATGGTGTCATGACATGGCACCAACATGCTGCGGTAATTTTTTTGGCCGAATTGGGACAAGCTTTGGTGTAAGCTTCTTGCAAACCGGAGCTTCCCTCAAGAAGGCTCGTGGTTCCGAGAGGGAACGTGTCACCTCCGTGTGCGAAACGACATACGTACACTGCCTTCTCCCGCCTTAATTTTTTACACAGGCAGATTAGACCAAATAGAAGTATCGTGCTAAATTTTGGAATTATTCCGGGTTCGTTTGGCCTTTTTTATACATTAATTGAGTTTCTGCGCATTTAATGTGCATAATTCAAATTTGAACTACAAGCACATGCTCCAGTGCACCAAAGTTGGTTGAAAAATCACATGTGTGTCCTTGGGTGAATTTATAGGTCCCATGCAAGAAATGGGAATGAAATTCAAACATCTGGGCGTCGTGGCTCGGCCGGAAAGATTGAGAAACTTGGTTTTTTAATTCCTGTAAATCCAAAACACGCCTGAAAATCATGAAACTTGGCATGGTGTCATGACATGGCACCAACATGCTGCGGTAATTTTTTTGGCCGAATTGGGACAAGCTTTGGTGTAAGCTTCTTGCAAACCGGAGCTTCCCTCAAGAAGGCTCGTGGTTCCGAGAGGGAACGTGTCACCTCCGTGTGCGAAACGACATACGTACACTGCCTTCTCCCGCCTTAATTTTTTTACACAGGCAGATTAGACCAAATAGAAGCATCGTGCTAAATTTTGGAATTATTCCGAGTTCGTTTGGACTTTTTTATACATTAATTGAGGTTCTGGGCATTTAATGTGCATAATTCAAATTTGAACTACAAGCACATGCTCCAGTGCACCAAAGTTGGTTGAAAAATCACATGTGTGTCCTTGGGTGAATTTATAGGTCCCATGCAAGAAATGGGAATGAAATTCAAACATCTGGGCGTCGTGGCTCGGTCGGAAAGATTGAGAAACATGGTTTTTTAATTCCTGTAAATCCAAAACACGCCTGAAAATCATGAAACTTGGCATGGTGTCATGACATGGCACCAACATGCTGCGGTAATTTTTTGGCCGAATTGGGACAAGCTTTGGTGTAAGCTTCTTGCAAACCGGAGCTTCCCTCAAGAAGGCTCGTGGTTCCGAGAGGGAACGTGTCACCTCCGTGTGCGAAACGACATACGTACACTGCCTTCTCCCGCCTTAATTTTTTACACAGGCAGATTAGACCAAATAGAAGTATCGTGCTAAATTTTGGAATTATTCCGGGTTCGTTTGGCCTTTTTATACATTAATTGAGTTTCTGGGCATTTAATGTGCATAATTCAAATTTGAACTACAAGCACATGCTCCAGTGCACCAAAGTTGGTTGAAAAATCACATGTGTGTCCTTGGGTGAATTTATAGGTCCCATGCAAGAAATGGGAATGAAATTCAAACATCTGGGCGTCGTGGCTCGGCCGGAAAGATTGAGAAACTTGGTTTTTTAATTCTGTAAATCCAAAACACGCCTGAAAATCATGAAACTTGGCATGGTGTCATGACATGGCACCAACATGCTGCGGTAATTTTTTTGGCCGAATTGGGACAAGCTTTGGTGTAAGCTTCTTGCAAACCGGAGCTTCCCTCAAGAAGGCTCGTGGTTCCGAGAGGGAACGTGTCACCTCCGTGTGCGAAACGACATACGTACACTGCCTTCTCCCGCCTTAATTTTTTTACACTGGCAGTTATACCAAATAGAAGTATCTTGCTAAAATTTCGAATTATTCCGGGTTTGTTTGGCCTTTTTTATACATTAATTGAGTTTCTGCGCATTTAATGTGCATAATTCAAATTTGAACTACAAGCACATGCTCCAGTGCGCCAAAGTTGGTTGAAAAATCACATGTGTGTCCTTGGGTGAATTTATAGGTCCCATGCAAGAAATGGGAATGAAATTCAAACATCTGGGCGTCGTGGCTCGGCCGGAAAGATTGAGAAACTTGGTTTTTTAATTCCTGTAAATCCAAAACACGCCTGAAAATCATGAAACTTGGCATGGTGTCATGACATGGCACCAACATGCTGCGGTAAATTTTTTGGCCGAATTGGGACAAGCTTTGGTGTAAGCTTCTTGCAAACCGGAGCTTCCCTCAAGAAGGCTCGTGGTTCCGAGAGGGAACGTGTCACCTCCGTGTGCGAAACGACATACGTACACTGCCTTCTCCCGCCTTAATTTTTTACACAGGCAGATTAGACCAAATAGAAGTATCGTGCTGAATTTTGGAATTATTCCGGGTTCGTTTGGCCTTTTTTATACATTAATTGAGTTTCTGGGCATTTAATGTGCATAATTCAAATTTGAACTACAAGCACATGCTCCAGTGCACCAAAGTTGGTTGAAAAATCACATGTGTGTCCTTGGGTGAATTTCTAGGTCCCATGCAAGAAATGGGAATGAAATTCAAACATCTGGGCGTCGTGGCTCGGCCGGAAAGATTGAGAAACTTGGTTTTTTAATTCCTGTAAATCCAAAACACGCCTGAAAATCATGAAACTTGGCATGGTGTCATGACATGGCACCAACATGCTGCGGTAATTTTTTGGCTGAATTGGGACAAGCTTTGGTGTAAGCTTCTTGCAAACCGGAGCTTCCCTCAAGAAGGATTGTGGTTCCGAGAGGGAACGTGTCACCTCCGTGTGCGAAACGACATACATACACTGCCTTCTCCCGCCTTAATTTTTTACACAGGCAGATTAGACCAAATAGAAGTATCGTGCTAAATTTTGGAATTATTCTGGGTTCGTTTGGCCTTTTTTATACATTAATTGAGTTTCTGGGCCTTTAATCTGCATAATTCAAATTTGAACTACAAGCACATGCTCCGGTGCACCAAAGTTGGTTGAAAAATCACATGTGTGTCTTTGGGTGAATTTATAGGTCCCATGCAAGAAATGGGAATGAAATTCAAACATCTGGGCGTCGTGGCTCGGCCGGAAAGATTGAGAAACTTGGTTTTTTAATTCCTGTAAATCCAAAACACGCCTGAAAATCATGAAACTTGGCATGGTGTCATGACATGGCACCAACATGCTGCGGTAATTTTTTGGCCGAATTGGCACAAGCTTTGGTGTAAGCTTCTTGCAAACCGGAGCTTCCCTCAAGAAGGCTCGTGGTTCCGAGAGGGAACGTGTCACCTCCGTGTGCGAAACGACATACATACATTGCCTTCTCCCACCTTAAGTTTTTTACACAGGCAGATTAGACCAAATAGAAGTATCGTGCTAAATTTTGGAATTATTCCGGGTTCGTTTGGCCTTTTTATACATTAATTGAGTTTCTGGGCATTTAATGTGCATAATTCAAATTTGAACTACAAGCACATGCTCCAGTGCACCAAAGTTGGTTGAAAAATCACATGTGTGTCCTTGGGTGAATTTATAGGTCCCATGCAAGAAATGGGAATGAAATTCAAACATCTGGGCGTCGAGGCTCGGCCGGAAAGATTGAGAAACTTGGTTTTTTTAATTCCTGTAAATCCAAAACACGCCTGAAAATCATGAAACTTGGCATGGTGTCATGACATGGCACCAACATGCTGCGGTAATTTTTTTGGCCGAATTGGGACAAGCTTTGGTGTAAGCTTCTTGCAAACCGGAGCTTCCCTCAAGAAGGCTCGTGGTTCCGAGAGGGAACGTGTCACCTCCGTGTGCGAAACGACATACGTACACATCCTTCTCTCGCCTTAATTTTTTTACACAGGCAGAATAGACCAAATAGAAGTATCGTGCTAAATTTTGGAATTATTCTGGGTTCGTTTGGCCTTTTTTATACATTAATTGAGATTCTGCGCATTTAATATGCATAATTAAAATTTGAACTACAAGCACATGCTCCAGTGCACCAAAGTTGGTTGAAAAATCACATGTGTGTCTTTGGGTGAATTTATAGGTCCCACGCAAGAAATGAGAATGAAATTCAAACATGTGGGCGTCGTGGCTCGGCCGGAAAGATTGAGACACTTGGTTTTTTAATTCCTATAAATCCAAAACACGCCTGAAAATATGAAACTTGGCATGGTGTCATGACATGGCAACAACATGCTGCGGTAAATTTTTTTGCCGAACTGGGACAAGCTTTGGTGTAAGCTTCTTGCAAACCGGAGCTTCCCTCAAGAAGGCTCGTGGTTCTGAGAGGAAATGTGTCACCTCCGTGTTCGAAACGACATACGTACACATCCTTCTCCCGCCTTAATTTTTTTACACAAGCAGATTAGACCAAATAGAAGTGTCGTGCTAAATTTTGGAATTATTCCGGGTTCGTTTGGCCTTTTTTATACATTAATTGAGTTTCTGGGCATTTAATGTGCATAATTCAAATTTGAACTACAAGCACATGCTCCAGTGCACCAAAGTTGGTTGAAAAATCACATGTGTGTCTTTGTGTGAATTTCTAGGTCCATGCAAGAAATGGGAATGAAATTCAAACATCTAGGCGTCGTGGCTCGGTCGGAAAAATTGAGAAACTTGGTTTTTTAATTCCTATAAATCCAAAACACGCCTGAAAGTCCTAAAACTTGGCATGGTGTCATGACATGGCACCAACATGCTGCGGTTAATTTTTTGGACGAATTGGGACAAGCTTTGGTGTAAGCTTCTTGCAAAACAGAGCTTCCCTCAAGAAGGCTCGTGGTTTCGAGAGGGAACTTGTCACCTCCGTGTGCGAAACGACATACGTACACCGCCTTCTCCCGCCTTAATTTTCTTTCACAAGCAGATTAGACCAAATAGAAGTATAGTCCTAAATTTTGGAATTATTCCGGGTTCGTTTGGCCTTTCCTATACATTTATTGAGTTATTGGGCATTTAATGTGCATAATTCAAATTTGAACTACAAGCACATGCTCTAGTGCACCAAACTTTGTTGAAAAATCACATGCGTGCCTTTGGGTGAATTTATAGGTCCCATGCAAGAAATGGGAATGAAATTCAAACATGTGGGCGTCGTGGCTCGGCCGGAAAGATTGAGAACCTTGGTTTTTTTAATTCCTGTAAATCCAAAACACGCCTGAAAATCATGAAACATGGCATGGTGACATGACATGGTACCAAAATGTTGCGGTATGTTTTTTTGGCCAAATTGGGACAAGCTTTGGTGTAAGCTTCTTGCAAACCGGAGCTTCCCTCAAGAAGGCTCCTGGTTCGGAGAGGGAACGTGTCACTTCCGTGTGCGAAACGACATACGTACACATCCTTCTCCCGCCTTAATTTTTTTACACAGGCAGAATAGACCAAATAGAAGTATCGTGCTAAATTTTGGAATTATTCTGGGTTCATTTGGCCTTTTTTATACATTAATTGAGATTCTGTGCATTTAATATGCATAATTCAAATTTGAACTACAAGCACATGCTCCAGTGCACCAAAATTGGTTGAAAAATCACATGTGTGTCTTTGGGTGAATTTATAGGTCCCACGCAAGAAATGAGAATGAAATTCAAACATGTGGGCGTCGTGCCTCGGCCGAAAAGATTGAGACACTTGGTTTTTTAATTCCTATAAATCCAAAACACGCCTGAAAATATGAAACTTGGCATGGTGTCATGACATGGCAACAACATGCTGCGGTAATTTTTTTTGCCGAACTGGGACAAGCTTTGGTGTAAGCTTCTTGCAAACCGGAGCTTCCCTCAAGAAGGCTCGTGGTTCTGAGAGGGAATGTGTCACCTCCGTGTGCGAAACGACATACGTACACTGCCTTCTCCCACCCTAATTTTTTTACACAGGCAGATTAGACCAAATAGAAGTGTCGTGCTAAATTTTGGAATTATTCCGGGTTCGTTTGGCCTTTTTTATACATTAATTGAGTTTCTGGGCATTTAATGTGCATATTTAAAATTTGAACTACAAGCACATGCTCCAGTGCACGAAAGTTGGTTGAAAAATCACATGTGTGTCTTTGGGTGAATTTCTAGGTCCCATGCAAGAAATGGGAATGAAATTCAAACATCTAGGCGTCGTGGCTCGGTCGGAAAAATTGAGAAACTTGGTTTTTTAATTCCTAGAAATCCAAAACATGCCGGAAAGTCCTAAAACTTGGCATGGTGTCATGACATGGCATCAACATGCTGCGGTTAATTTTTTGGACGAATTGGGACAAGCTTTGGTGTAAGCTTCTTGCAAAACAGAGCTTCCCTCAAGAAGGCTCGTGGTTCGGAGAGGGAACTTGTCACCTCCGTGTGCGAAACGACATACGTACACCGCCTTCTCCCGCCTTAATTTTCTTTCACAAGCAGATTAGACCAAATAGAAGTATCGTCCTAAATTTTGGAATTATTCCGGGTCGTTTGGCCTTTTCTATACATTTATTGAGTTATTGGGCATTTAATGTGCATAATTCAAATTTGAACTACAAGCACATGCTCCAGTGCACCAAAGTTTGTTGAAAAATCACATGTGTGCCTTTGGGTGAATTTATAGGTCCCATGCAAGAAATGGGAACGAAATTCAAACATGTGGGCGTCGTGGCTCGGCCGGAAAGATTGAGAACCTTGGTTTTTTTAATTCCTGTAAATCCAAAACACGCCTGAAAATCATGAAACATGGCATGGTGACATGACATGGTACCAAAATGTTGCGGTATGTTTTTTGGCCGAATTGGGACAAGCTTTGGTGTAAGCTTCTTGCAAACCGGAGCTTCCCTCAAGAAGGCTCCTGGTTCGGAGAGGGAACGTGTCACCTCCGTGTGCGAAACAACATACGTACACATCCTTCTCCCGCCTTAATTTTTTTACACAGGCAGAATAGACCAAATAGAAGTATCGTGCTAAATTTTGGAATTATTCTGGGTTCGTTTGGCCTTTTTTATACATTAATTGAGATTCTACGCATTTAATATGCACAATTCAAATTTGAACTACAAGCACATGCTCCAGTGCACCAAAGTTGGTTGAAAAATCACATGTGTGTCTTTGGGTGAATTTATAGGTCCCACGCAAGAAATGAGAATGAAATTCAAACATGTGGGCGTCGTGGCTCGGCCGGAAAGATTGAGACACTTGGTTTTTTAGTTCCTATAAATCCAAAACACGCCTGAAAATCATGAAACTTGGCATGGTGTCATGACATGGCAACAACATGCTGCGGTAAATTATTTTGCCGAACTGGAACAAGCTTTGGTGTAAGCTTCTTGCAAACCGGAGCTTCCCTCAAGAAGGCTCCTGGTTCAGAGAGGGAACGTGTCACCTCCGTGTGCGAAACGACATACGTACACATCCTTCTCCCGCCTTAATTTTTTTACACAGGCAGAATAGACCAAATAGAAGTATCGTGCTAAATTTTGGAATTATTCTGGGTTCGTTTGGCCTTTTTTATACCTTAATTGAGATTCTGCACATTTAATATGCATAATTCAAAATTGAACTACAAGCACATGCTCCAGTGCACCAAAGTTGGTTGAAAAATCACATGTGTGTCTTTGGGTGAATTTATAGGTCCCACGCAAGAAATGAGAATGAAATTCAAACATGTGGGCATCGTGGCTCGGCCGGAAAGATTGAGACACTTGGTTTTTTAATTCCTATAAATCCAAAACACGCCTGAAAATCATGAAACTTGGCATGGTGTCATGACATGGCAACAACATGCTGCGGTAAATTTTTTTGCCGAACTGGGACAAGCTTTGGTGTAAGCTTCTTGCAAACCGGAGCTTCCCTCAAGAAGGCTCGTGGTTCTGAGAGGGAATGTGTCACCTCTGTGTGCGAAACGACATACGTACACTGCCTTCTCCCGCCCTAATTTTTTTACACAGGCAGATTAGACCAAATAGAAGTGTCGTGCTAAATTTTGGAATTATTCCGGGTTCGTTTGGCCTTTTTTATACATTAATTGAGTTTCTGGGCATTTAATGTGCATATTTCAAATTTGAACTACAAGCACATGCTCCAGTGCACCAAAGTTGGTTGAAAAATCACATGTGTGTCTTTGGGTGAATTTCTAGGTCCCATGCAAGAAATGGGAATGAAATTCAAACATCTAGGCGTCGTGGCTCGGTCGGAAAAATTGAGAAACTTGGTTTTTTAATTCCTATAAATCCAAAACACGCCTGAAAGTCCTAAAACTTGGCATGGTGTCATGACATGGCACCAACATGCTGTGGTTAATTTTTTGGACGAATTGGGACAAGCTTTGGTGTAAGCTTCTTGCAAACCGGAGCTTCCCTCAAGAAGGCTCGTGGTTCCGAGAGGGAACTTGTCACCTCCGTGTGCGAAACGACATACGTACACTGCCTTCTCCCGCCTTAATTTTCTTTCACAAGCAGATTAGACCAAATAGAAGTATCGTGCTAAATTTTGGAATTATTCCTGGTTCGTTTGGCCTTTTCTATACATTTATTGAGTTATTGGGCATTTAATGTGCATAATTCAAATTTGAACTACAAGCACATGCTCCAGTGCACCAAAGTTTGTTGAAAAATCACATGTGTGCCTTTGGGTGAATTTATAGGTCCCATGCAAGAAATGGGAATGAAATTCAAACATGTGGGCTTCGTGGCTCGGCCGGAAAGATTGAGAACCTTGGTTTTTTTAATTCCTGTAAATCCAAAACACGCCTGAAAATCATGAAACATGGCATGGTGACATGACATGGTACCAAAATGTTGCGGTATGTTTATTTGGCCGAATTGTGACAAGCTTTGGTGTAAGCTTCTTGCAAACCGGAGCTTCCCTCAAGAAGGCTCCTGGTTCGGAGAGGGAACGTGTCACCTCCGTGTGCGAAACGACATACGTACACATCCTTCTCCCGCCTTATTTTTTTTACACAGGCAGAATAGACCAAATAGAAGTATCGTGCTAAATTTTGGAATTATTCTGGGTTCATTTGGCCTTTTTTATACATTAATTGAGATTCTGCGCATTTAATATGCATAATTCAAATTTGAACTACAAGCACATGCTCCAGTGCACCAAAGTTGGTTGAAAAATCACATGTGTGTCTTTGGGTGAATTTATAGGTCCCACGCAAGAAATGAGAATGAAATTCAAACATGTGGGCGTCGTGGCTCGGCCGGAAAGATTGAGACACTTGGTTTTTTAATTCCTATAAATCCAAAACACGCCTGAAAATCATGAAACTTGGCATGGTGTCATGACATGGCAACAACATGCTGCGGTAATTTTTTTTGCCGAACTAGGACAAGCTTTGGTGTAAGCTTCTTGCAAACCGGAGCTTCCCTCAAGAAGGCTCGTGGTTCTGAGAGGGAATGTGTCACCTCCGTGTGCGAAACGACATACGTACACTGCCTTCTCCCGCCCTAATTTTTTTACACAGGCAGATTAGACCAAATAGAAGTGTCGTGCTAAATTTTGGAATTATTCCGGGTTCGTTTGGCCTTTTTTATACATTAATTGATTTTCTGGGCATTTAATGTGCATATTTCAAATTTGAACTACAAGCACATGCTCCAGTGCACCAAAGTTGGTTGAAAAATCACATGTGTGTCTTTGGGTGAATTTCTAGGTCCCATGCAAGAAATGGGAATGAAATTCAAACATCTAGGCATCGTGGCTCGGTCGGAAAAATTGAGAAACTTGGTTTTTTAATTCCTATAAATCCAAAACACGCTTGAAAGTCCTAAAACTTGGCATGGTGTCATGACATGGCACCAACATGCTGCGGTTAATTTTTTGGACGAATTGGGACAAGCTTTGGTGTAAGCTTCTTGCAAATCGGAGCTTCCCTCAAGAAGGCTCGTGGTTCCGAGAGGGAACGTGTCACCTCCGTGTGCGAAATGACATACGTACACTGCCTTCTCCCGCCTTTTTTACACAGGCAGATTAGACCAAATAGGAGTATCGTGCTAAATTTTGGAATTATTCTGGTTTCGTTTGGCCTATTTTATACATCAATTGAGTTTCTGGGCATTTAATGTGCATAATTCAAATTTGAACTACAAGCACATGCTCCAGTGCACCAAAGTTGGTTTAAAAATCACATGTGTGTCTTTGGGTGAATTTATAGGTCCCATGCAAGAAATGGGAATGAAATTCAAACATCTCGGCGTCGTGGCTCGGTCGGAAAAATTGAGAAACTTGGTTTTTTAATTCCTATAGATCCAAAACACGCCTGAAAGTCCTAAAACTTGGCATGGTGTCATGACATGGCACCAACATGCTGCGGTTAATTTTTTGGACGAATTGGGACAAGCTTTGGTGTAAGCTTCTTGCAAAACAGTGCTTCCCTCAAGAAGGCTCGTGGTTCTGAGAGGGAACTTGTCACCTCCGTGTGCGAAACGACATACGTACACTGCCTTCTCCCGCCTTAATTTTCTTTCACAAGCAGATTAGACCAAATAGAAGTATCGTGCTAAATTTTGGAATTATTCCGGGTTCGTTTGGCCTTTTCTATACATTTATTGAGTTATTGGGCATTTAATGTGCATAATTCAAATTTGAACTACAAGCACATGCTCCAGTGCACCAAAGTATGTTGAAAAATCACATGTGTGCCTTTGGGTGAATTTATAGGTCCCATGCAAGAAATGGGAATGAAATTCAAACATGTGGGCGTCGTGGCTCGGCCGGAAAGATTGAGAACCTTGGTTTTTTTAATTCCTGTAAAACCAAAACACGCCTGAAAATCATGAAACATGGCATGGTGACATGACATGGTACCAAAATGTTGCGTATGTTTTTTTGGCCGAATTGGGACAAGATTTGGTGTAAGCTTCTTGCAAACCGGAGCTTCCCTCAAGAAGGCTCCTGGTTCGGAGAGGGAACGTGTCACCTCCGTGTGCGAAACGACATACGTACACATCCTTCTCCCGCCTTAATTTTTTTACACAGGCATATTAGACCAAATAGAAGTATCGTGCTAAATTTTGGAATTATTCTGGGTTCGTTCGGCCTTTTTTATACATTAATTGAGTTTCTGCGCATTTAATGTGCATAATTCAAATTTGAACTACAAGCACATGCTCTAGTGCACCAACGTTGGTTTGAAAATCACATGTGTGTCCTTGGGTGAATTTCTATGATCCCATGCAAGAAATGGGAATGAAATTCAAACATCTGGGCGTCGTGGCTCGGCTGGAAAGATTGAGAAACTTGGTTTTTTAATTCCTGTAAATCCAAAACACGCCTGAAAATCATGAAACTTGGGATGGTGTCATGACATGGCACCAACATGCCGTGGCAATTTTTCTGTCCGATTTGCGAAGGCGCACACATTAACAATCAACAAAGTCATTTTGGAACAAGTTTTGTCACGTTACAAATCAGAAACACAAGTATTATTGAAACCGTGGGCGTTCTACCTTCCAATTACGTGCCACCACGCGTCCCCTTCTTTTATTGGCTAGGAGGTGCCGTGCGGGGTAGCTATTTGAGTACGGGAGGCGTGCGATCAGACCCCTGCGCGTACTCATCGGGAGGAGAACCCTTTGACCACTACCCTCCGCGCACCTCCCTCCCAATGTCTCCATTAATGGCGCCCGAGCCCCTGTTCTACGGCGTGGCTATATGTCTCACCGGACTGAGATTTAAGAGAGAGAAATGAAAATTTGAAAAGAAAGTTTTGCACGGATCTTAATGTAAGATCCGACGGACCTATATAACATCGATTGTGACTTATAGAAAGCATGATGAATATAAGGACGATGACAGTGGATAATAATTGTCTTACATATTTAGGAACATTATTAAACAAAGCCACATGCGGCAACGCACGAAATACACAAGGGAAAAAGAAGAAGGAAGACAACGATCTGGCTCGCTGATCTCTACTTTCTTGATGCGTTGCTGCAAGCCGCGGGAACTAGTCTCCACGGCGAGCGGCGATGAGCTCTTTCTTGTCACCAAGATGCTGCCTGAGAGAATCCACGGATTCCTCCACCAGCCTTTTGCGCTCGATGCGCAGCATGGCATTCTCATTCATGAGTTTCTCGACGATGACGCTGGTCCTCTTCAACAAGGCAGTGGTCTCATCCTGCTGCTCCGCACTTCCGACGATCTTCGCCCTCAGCAGGTCACGCTCGGCCTGGAGCTTCGCATTGCTCTCATTTAGTTGTCGGATGACGCCGGTAGCCTGTTCAAAAGAGGCTTTCATGTCATCCTGCAACCTCGCCCAGCCAGAGATCTTGTCCATCTGGCTATGGACGATCGCATGCATGCACCTGTAAGAGTCCTCGCCTGCCCGCGACACATTTTCCTAGGCTGCCGCGCCATGGGAGGACATCTCTGCTGCATTCGCGGCGCGACGGGACATCTCTGCTGCATTCGCGGCGCGGCCGGACCAGTCTGCCGCATCGATGGCGCGGCGGGACATGCGTGCTGCTTCCGTGGCGCGGCGGGACCTCTGTGCTTCTACGGCCGCATGGCGGGACATGCCGGTTGCATTCGCGGCGAGGCGGGACATCTCTCGTGCTTCCGCTTCCATGCTCGCATCTCCCTAGTGGCAAACTCTCGACCCAGAACTCACGCTGGCCATGGCAGATGCAAGGGAACGATGATGAATGACTTGTTTGTTTTTGTGGATCAGGAGTTAAGGAGGAATGTGCAGTCATCTTGGAGTAGTAGTATTTATACCCGAGTAATAATACCTCCTAAGTGGGAAACAATTTAGGTTTTGATCGGTGTGAACAGGTTTGCAATTTGGAATGTGACGGGACGCATGCTCAAAATTTATTGACGGTTATAAGTGCGGCACTATTCTCGGAAGGCGTAACGTGGGCATGTACGCCTTCTCATCCGCGTACGTGGAGTTTGCACCATAGGGTCATCGCAATAGGCAATGTCAGCACACGTCTTGTTCCAACAAGCATGCGGGCTCGTTATTACCATCGCGCACGCTTCTTTTAATTAGAATGTGTGTGCCCGTCTAGCGCACACACGTTGATCTATCTAACTGTTTCAGTTTGTTGTGGCTAATTGCAAATAGTTCATTCATGTGAAGTGTATGCCATCAATCGCAGACACTTTGATCTAGCTGACCCGTTTCTGTTCTGTTGCCTAATCGCAAACAGTTAATCCTTCTAAAGCGTATGCCCTCAATCGCACACACCTTTATCTAGCTACCCGTTTCTATTGTTCCTCCTCATCACAAACATTTTATCCGAGTGAACCGTATGTTGTATATCGCACACGTCTTCATCTCGCCGCCTGTTTCTTTTGTTCCGCCTCATCGCAAACAGTTCATTGAACTGAACCGTATGCCCTTCATTGCACACGAAACTAAAATCTGAACCGTGTTTGATGTCTCCGCCATCGCAAACGTTTTGTACCTTTTTGATAGTTCTTTTACACCACTGTTTGCGATTATTGCATCGCACAGTTTCGTCGAAGGGTCTCTGATCGGAGTATCGCGTTAGCAGCATCCTGCAGTAGTGAGTATTTGTACTCTTTGATTCTGGTGCAACACATTCATTCATATCAAGGGTAGTTTTGGAAAAGTACAGGTTGCCCATTAGTACCCTTAGAACCCCTCTTCAGGTCACTTCCCCAGGAGGAGAGATGACGGCGGGCTTAGGTGGTCATTCGACCCTCAGCATCGGAAATCATGATTTTCCCGCAAACCTCATAGTGTTGGAATCCCAGGGATTAGACGTGATCCTAGGCATGGACTGGTTGACCAAGTTTGAAGGAAACATCGACTGTGCCCGCAAGATGATTTTGCTCACCACCCCAGAGTAGAAGAGGATCAAGTATGTATCCAGAAGCACACCGATGAAGAATCAGGTGAATTCCCTCACGGGAGTTGTTCAGGAGGAAGTGCCCGTAGTGCAAGATTTTCCCGATGTATTTCCAGAGGAATTACCAGGAATGCCACCGGAGAGAGACATTGAGTTTTTGATTGAGTTATTGCCTGGCACAGCCCCAATATCTAAGAGACCTTATCGGATGCCCCCGAACGATTTGGAAGAGATCAAGAAGCAAATTAATGAGCTAATGGAGAAGGGATGTATTTGGCCAAGCTCGTCACCTTGGGGAGCCCCAGTTCTTTTGGTAGAGAAGAAGGATGGAACCCTGAGAATGGTTGCGGATTATCATTCATTGAACGATGTGACCATCAAGAACAAGTACCCTTTTCCGATGATTAATGATTTATTTGATCAGCTAGTTGGAGCCAAGGTATTCTCCAAGTCGATCTTTGATCAGGGTATCATCAGTTGGAGATTCGTGAACAGGATATACCCAAAACAGCATTCACCACCAGGTATGGTTTATATGAGTATACCATCATGTCATTCAGATTGACTAATGCCCCTGCGTATTTCATGAGCATGATGAACAAAGTATTTATGGAATATCTGGACAAGTTTGTCTTGGTGTTTATCAATGACATATTGGTTTTCTCCAAGAGCAAAGAAGAGCACAAGGAACATCTGCGTCTAGTTCTGGAGAAACTCCGAGAACATTAGTTATATGCCAAGTTCAGCAAATGTGAATTTTGGTTGAAGGAAGTCGGGTTCCTCAGACATGTTATTTCAGGAGAAGGAATAACAGTCGACCCCACCAAGGTTGAATCGGTCACTAAATGGCAGTCCCCCACCTCAGTCAAGGAGATCCGCAGTTTTCTTGGACTTGCGGGATATTGTTAGAGATTTATTGAGAATTCTCCAAGATTGCTAAACCCTTGACTGAGTTGTTAAAGAAGGAAACCAAGTACAGTTGGACCGAGGAATGTGAAGCCGGTTTTTAGGAGCTGAAGAAACGTTTGGTTACAGCCCCAGTGCTAATTTTGCCGGACATACACAAGGATTACCAGGTATATTGTGATGCTTCTCGTCAAGGACTCGGAGCAGTGCTCATGCAGGAAGGAAAAGTTGTAGCTTATACCTCCAGACAACTACGACCTCACGAGATGAATTATGCCAGACACGATTTGGAGTTAGCTGCCGTAGTGCATGCACTCAAGACCTGGACACATTTCCTTGTCGGAAACAGCTGTGATGTTTACATAGATCATAAGAGCTTGAAGTATATTTTCACGCAGAAGGAGTTGAACCTCAGACAGAGGAGATGGCTTGAATTGATCAAGGACTATGACATGAGATTGCATTATCACCCAGGGAAGGCAAATGTTGTAGCAGCTGCCTTGAGCCATAAAAGCTATGTGAACACCCTCATAGCTAGAGGATTGCCTCAGGAATTAGCCGACGATCTCAGAGAGCTCCGACTGGAGATAGTACCAAGAGGATTTGTTGCCACCTTGGATATTCAATCCACTTTGACCGAAAGAATCCGAGAAGCCCAGAAGACAGACAAGGAAATTGCAGAGATAAAGGAAAAGATGAGTAACGGAAAGGCTAAAGGTTTTTGGGAAGATGAGCATGAAACTTTATGGTTTGAGGATCGTATTTATGTGCACAATGACCTGGAGGTCAGGAAGTTAATTCTTCAGGAAGCCCATGATTCACCGTACTCAATTCACCCAGCCAACACCAAGATGTATCTGGATTTGAAGAAAAGTTTCTGGTGGACAGGTATGAACAAGGATATTGCTGAGTACGTTGCACTATCCGATGTTTGTGGGTGAGTAAAGGCGGAACATCAGAAGTCGGCAGGATTACTTCAACCCCTGTCGATACCCAAGTGGAAATGGGAAAAACTTGGAATGGATTTTATCACGGGATTACCCAGGACTCGTTCAGGTTATGATTCTATCTGGGTAGTAGTTGATCGCTTGACCAAGGTAGCTCATTTCATTCCCGTGAAGACCACCTATACCAGTGCTAAGTTAGCCAAGATATACATGACCAGGATTGTATGTCTGCATGGAGTTCCGAGGAGTATCGTGTCACATAGAGGAACACAATTTTACCTCAAAGTTTTGGAATCAGTTGCATGGAACTTTGGGTACGAGGCTGGAGTTCTGTACAACTTTTCATCCATAGACAGATGGACAGATCGAGAGAGTCACCCAGATTCTGGAGGACATGTTGAGAGCGTGTGCGCTAGACTATGGGTCTAGCTGGGATGACAACCTGCCATACGCAGAGTTCTCGTACAACAACAGCTATCAGACCAGTCCGAAGATGGCCCCTTTCGAAGCTCTATACGGAAGGAGGTGCAGAACACCATTGTTGTGGGATGGTGGTGGAGACCGAAAACTTTTTGGTCCCGATCTTATCAGAGACTCCGGAGAGAAGGTCAAGCTGATTTGAGACAGACTTAAGATAGCCCAGTCGAGACAGAAGAGTTATGCCGATAGTAAACGCAAGGAGATAAGTACGAGGTGGGAGATCAAGCATATCTCCATGTGTCCCCACTTCAAGGAATCAAGAGGTTTGGTGTTAAAGGAAAGTTAGCACCCAGATTCATAGGCCCCTACAAAATCCTCGAATGCAGAGGAGAAGTTGCATACAAGCTAGAATTGCCGGAAGGATTGTCAGGAGTTCACGATGTCTTTCACGTTTCCCAGCTGTAGAAATGCCATGCCGAGATGGCCAATATTCCTTTGAGAGACACAGTGGCCCTAGAGGCCATACAGCTTGACAGTGATCTGACTTATGAGGAGAAACCGGTCGGAATTCTCAAGACTGTGAACAAAGTTACTCACAGCAAGATCATCAAGTTCTGCAAGGTTCGGTGGAGCCACCATTCCGAGGAGGAAGCCACCTGGGAGAGAGAAGGAGATCTCTGTCAAGACCACCCGCACCTATTTGCTAGCCAACCCGAATCTCGAGGGTGAGATTCATCTTAAGGTGGGCAGGTTTGTAACATCCCAAATTTTCAATTTGGAGTGTTTTACAATTATTAGCTAAGCATCTATGCATTTTGTTTGAATTGAGTGATATTTGGAAAATTTCAGAGGCATTCGGGTTTTATTTGAATTCAACTTGGCATTTGAATTTCATTTCAACAATCCCTGACAAATACTTGTTCAAAAGTATGAGAGGAGCTAAAATGACACTCCAAAAATGTCAGAAGAAAAAGATGCCAAAATTTTGAATTTAAATTTGGATTTATTTGGAATTTCCAAAAAAATGTTTTTATAAAGTTTTAGTTTCTCCTCTGAAAATAGTTCATCTTGTATGATTTATTTTCCTTATTATTTTGATATATATATATCCTATATAAAAATAATGTTGTTTTCAAGTTATTTTATTTCTTCTCTGTCTTTCTTTCAAGAAAAAAAAGGGAAAACCCCGGCGCACCAGGCGCCATGCCAGGAGGCCCAGCCGCCCCGAGCTGCGGTCCACCAGCACGCCAGCCAGCCTGCCCCCAGCGCGCCCGCACCCGATCTCTCTCGATCTTGGTCGCTCGACCCGCCTCACCTCTCCCTCTCTCACTGACCCGCTGGCCCCACCCCTTTCTTCAACCCCTCGCTCATGAAACCGAGTCAGAGCACGACTCGACGCCATCGCGGTTCCGATCTTCCTGGGATCATGATCCCGAGTCACCCCCTCGTCCAAGAAGGTGCCCTATAAAAAGCCATGCCTCTCTTCCCTCGACCCCCCTAAAACCCTATTCCAAAACCCACCACAGCACCTGCCACCCCCGAACCGATCCCGCCACCGCTGTCACCGTCTACCGCCGTTTCTGACACCGGTAAGCCATCCCCGCCCCTCCGTTTTCAATCATTGGCTCCGTCTTCTCATGCTGATCCCGTTTGACATCTCTCCCTCCCCTAAATCGCACCGGAGACGTTACCCCGAGCTCGTCCGCCGACCACCGGAGCTGCAGCTCACTAGGCCGCTGCACCGCCTCGCCCTCGTCATCTCCAGTCGCTCTCGAGCTCCACCAACACCACCACTAAGTCGCCCTCAACTAGACGCACCTCCCCGACACCTTCGCCGACCTCCCCGACCACCGGAGCCGCCGCCACCTCGACGCCGAGCCGCCGAGCCGTCGTCACCGCCGCTGTAAGCCACCGAACCTCCCTCCACCGTCCGACTTTGAATCTACGCCGTAGATTAGATCGTAGCGAAGGGTTAGGTTTATTGTTGTAGATCGGTTTATTTACGGGTTAGTTTGGTTTATTCTCGGTTTAGTTACGGTTTATTTTATTTAGATCGAATCGGTCGGTTTAGTTATTAGCCGCATATGTTTCTGTTAAGTTGAGTTCGAGCGCAGTATAGCTTCAGATCACACCACCTTCGGCCCAGTAGCGCCCGTTTATTTTTTTGTTTTATTTTCGTTTTCTGTTTTTAAAACAGAAAAATTCTGATTTTGTAAAATCCATATCTCTTAGGTTATTTAGAGTTCTTAGTTGATTCTTTCTGCTCTAGTCTGCAAATTTCCTAAAGTTTCTATATAAAGTAGTTTCCGCCATGTTTTAGTTTTTAAAAATTGTTTTATATGAGTTTTAGTCAGATTAGTATTTCTGCTATAAAATGAGCTAGGATTAATTTTTTAGTGAATCTTTTTGCCACCACTTTGTTTTGACATTGCCTAGCAGTACAATTAATTTGGATATTTTTAGATTTTAATAAAATTAGTTTTAGGCGAAAACAACTTTGTTTTAGTTATTTCACTTTGTTGTTGTTTTCTATTGTTTTAATTACTTTAAAATTTATATCCACCACTGCTATATTTTATTTCCGATTTGTTTCTATAGTTTTAGAAGGTGAACTTTTATTTACAGAAAAAGAAAATGTTTTATTTTATTTTCTTACTAGTTTTGTTTTAGGCATAAAAGGAGTTTTATAATAGCTTTTAATGAGCTTCTTTTTGCATTAAATTTATTTAATGTTTTTCTTTCTGTCATTTAACAAAAACCTTATTTTGGCTCTGTTTAAGAAAAAGTTTGTAGAAGAAAAATATATTTTGAGTTTGTGTTACTTGTAGTAAAAACCTTGCTTTGATTCTATGACTTCGTTGGTTCTATTGTTGGATTTCTTTGTGTGTATGATTGTGTGTTATTATAATTTACTTGTTGTTTTAGTAGAAATCTTATGATGGTATACTTATTTGTGCTATGTTTGACTCGATAGAATTTCCAGAGCGCGAGGCTTGCTATCACAAGTCGCTAGCGTACGAAGATCGTCAGCAAGGCAAGTCATTTGATCATGTTCTACAATAGCTATGATTTGTTGCATTAGAATTATTCCTCACCGCCATGCATGCAGTAGGAGAATTTTAAGTTATGTTCTTGAGTAGTATCATGTGGTAGGTTGAACCCAATTCCCCTTGTTACCAATGCCCGGGACGATGTAGTTTATTTTGCTATGCTCGTAGACGGGGTTGGTTGAGTGATTCATAAGGGAGATGTGAGAGTCAAGATGATGAGAACCCCATGACTTCAAGCTCAAGATGGACTTCAAATTCACTATGGGGTGGAGGACGGTTGATGGGCACCCTGGAGCAACCAGCGGATGGTCGGGATGCATGGAGAAGCGCCATGACATCTTGCGGAAAGATTCACCCAGCCACGAAGAGACGGATGGATACACCTTGACCAGAAGCTTACCTGTGCAGCCGCAAGCCATTATGGGCTCTGGCTTGGTCGACCCTAGGCGTGACTCTGGCCGGACGGTGCTACGAGATGTAGAAGAACGGTAGGATTGGATGGGCACCGGTAGTGGCCCAGAGGAACTATACGGAAGACCTTGTTTCGTTCGTCCCGTCTTCAAACACCAGGCAGTGCGAGGACATAAAGGAGGGAACGATTCTTGCGGGTAAAGTGCACAAGACTCTGCAGAGTGAAAACCTAATCGATCAGCCGTTGTCGGTGTCAAAACCGGCAGATCTCGGGTAGGGGGTCCCAAGCTGCGTGTCTTAGGATCAATGGTAACATGGACACGGGATTTTACCCAGCTTCGGGCTCTCTCGAAGAGATAATACCCTACATGCTGCTTTTGATTGTATTCGATGCGTATGATTACAGAGTTGATCTACCTCGAGATCATATTTTGTGGTCTAAACCCTAGAGGTATGATGAGTAATGTCATGATGATCTATCGACTAGCCTGGCCTCGGCGTATATAATGTACCAGAGGCCTAGGATAACAAGAGTCCTAGTCGAATACGCCGGTGGAGAGGAGTCCTTGTCTTGATCACCAAGTCTTGTGGAATCTTCCTCGTGTATACATCAGTTGTCTGAACTGGCCCATGAGCAAACAGCCATGGGGGTCCTCGGCCCAATCCAACTGATCGGGAGACGACGTGGTGAGTACCCCCTAGTCTAGGACTCCGTCAGTAGCCCCCTGAACCGGTCTTCAAGTTGGGGACGCTCCTCGATTCTTCTGAACTGTTCTTCATCTTCGGTCGCCGGTCTTGAAAACGGGTTCAACAAATCATCTCATCTTCGATCTTGAGGATCGCCAAAGTGAATCCGAAGAGTTTACACGTTGGGTATCCGAAGAGCCCCTTTAAGTTCTCGGCCTTTATCAATGTCCTGTTATTATTTTTTAGGCCACACCTCGGGTTTGAAGTTGTTCCCGTGCGGCGGTGTCCTCTATCATCTAAGCTCCAATGCCGGACTGCATTCGAGATATCTTTTGCAGCCGAGCACCAACGCCGGATTATATCCGAGCTCCAACGCCCGACTATATACGAGCCCCAACGCCAGACTATATCCGAGGTGTCATAGATCACCATGGCTTGAAAAAGTTTGAAGGAGGTTATCCGAGTTTAACGCTGAAAAGTTCTCTATGGAACGAGCCATTCGAATCCGGGCTTTATGCCGGACTACTTCCGAGCTCCAACGATGGTCAGCATCCGAGGTGTCGTAAACTATCTTGGTCTTTTAAAAGATTGAACGAATTCAGCCGAGCTTAATGCCGGAAATGCCCTCTATGGAGCCAGCCACTGGTGCCCGAGCTTTATGCCGGACTGCTTCCGAGGTGGTGCACCACCCCGACCGCGGGCTGATTTTTTGTGAATATTTTTTATTGGTGCAATTTATTCTCTGCCGAGATATATAGCCAATATATGTATATCCAGTAGCCCTCAAGGTGTGTGTCGGTCTAAAACCCGAGATGCACCTGAAGGAAAACATAAAACTGCTGATCCTAGTAGCCCCTGAGACTTAGGTCGATTTGCAAAATCGGCCTAAGGATCAACTCCTAGCTCGGCAACATATGTAGGAATAGAAACGCAGTGTAATATATTAGAAATAATGATCGGCGGACAGGCCCCGGAGAGAGGGTTGTGAGAAGTCGCCGTGATATATTAGCTTGATGTCGGATAAGTCCCAGATGGTACTTACTGTTGTCCGAAGACGCACTTGCCCATAGTTCGGTCATGTCGAACACTGCAAACTTTGAATTCTCTGTATTGAATAAGCAGTGCAGTAGCCCCCGAGACTCTGGCCGGGTGGCAACACCAGATCAGGGGATCGATGTGCCCCTTTAATATTTATAAATAATGAGCGCAAAGCCCAGTAGCCCCTGAGCCTTAATGTCGGCATGGGTGGCCGAATTAAGGATTGATATCCGTTTGACAGAAAATTTTGTTGTGTTCAACACAAACTTCCCGGAAAGAGAATAAAGATATCTTAAAGGAGCTTAGAGCTGGTCGAAATCTAAGCTCGCCAAGGTAGGCCCCAAGGGGTTTAAAAGATGGATTGCGGTAATTGGATTTTACTCGCAATTTTTATGTGTAATGATTCTATGTATCCAAGTACTTTACATCATTAATGCTCGGATCCGCATTGTACAAAACTTTGTTGACCGACCATCGGCTTCCACCTCCTCGGCCAGTAGCCGAGGAGTTTTTGTCCTACTTTATAAAGCCGACAAACAAGGCAATCCAGCCATACGGTTTTATAAACAAAGGTATGCAGACAGATATGTTAAAACATAAGAAATGTCTTCCAAAAAAATAGTCCCACTATTGGTTCCTTTCTTTGGGTTGTCATGCTAAGCATGATCATTAAACCTCATCTCCGATCAATGTGGGAGCAAAATATTGAGGATTTAGTTTGGGGAAAGTTCCCGAACTATGTGGTCTTTAGCGAACCCAAATTTTCACTTCCGTCGTTGCCGACCAATTATATCCTTTAAGATGGCTAGCTTTTGGCTTCACCCAGTCTGAGGTACTAACCCGGATGACCCGGTAGTAACAATCACATAGGTGCTCCCTTTACCGCCTAGCCGAACAATTGGAAACGTAGGGGTAAACACGGGAGCCAGGCAACCCAGCTTGGCCAAAATCTTAAGTCAAATTGATGCATGTGTATGGCTTTATAACGATGATTATGGAAGGCAGCCTGTGTATATTAAAAAAAGAAATGTCGATGATATGTTTATTTTGACTCCATTGCGACCGTTTATTAGTTGAAAGTGTCCCATCGTTGGCTTCCACCCCCTTGTAGATGCTATGCAGGGTGTTTCCGCAATAACAAACAACCCTTAGCCGACGTCTCGGTGCCCGAAGGCGGTTGTGTTAGCGGGAACGAGGCAATCAGATATGCGGGCTTTATAACTTTCACTTACTAATAGGAGCTTTAAACTGGGCAAGCTAGCTACGAGCCTCCGGTTAGTGTTTGGCACCGACCGAAGTCTAGCCATTAACACTTCGGCCAATGTTATGAAAGGCCCATCGTTTAACACGGGGTAATCGGTATCGATCTATAGTTTGATACCGTCATCGGATCGCTGATCAGTTTACGCCCATTGTGACAGTCAGTTTTCGGCTTTCTCCATTGAGGTGCTTAACCATTCGAGCTAGAAGCACGATCGCAGTGGTTCTCCCTTTGCACACCTAGTCGAACAAAGCGGAACATAGGAGGCAAGCACAAGAGCCGGGCAACCCAACTATTGACCGAAGACACAATTCAAAACTGATGCATATATAGCAATATCCGAGAATGTTTTTGCCGAATCTCTAAAGTTGTCTGGCGTTGCACTGTGAGACTTATGCTGGAAACACACAAATAGGTTAAAAGTGCCATAGGCTTGGAAAACCAAAAAACTTTAGTAAAAACTTTACGCCCGAACTAAATCAAGTTTTTGGTGCCAATCCAAAAATTGGTCTTTTTTTAAAAAAAGTGTGCTTCTGTCGTGCTTTAACATGACACATCTGATCTCAAGACTTCAAGCTGTCAGCCTATGGCTTCAAGCTCCTTATCCTGAAGGTGGAGTGCTTCTCCGAGGCCAGTTTAGCGAACTAAACTCGAGCGGCTTTAGAGAGAAGCTAGGATATCCGGCTATTGACCATACACTCGAGTCAAAAAAAGGAGCGGTAGAAAAATACTTTGCAACGACCAAGAAGAAGACACATTATTATAGAATGGCTTGTGTAAATTTTAAGAGCCCCAGTTAACATGTGTAAGGGGAGTTTCTTTTAACAAACAACGTATGTGAGCATGGTCAGACCGAACACAAGTTAAAAAATTAAAACTTTGAGCATGAAAGCGACTTAGCTGGTTAATGTGTTCAGCATTGATGACGCGGTCCGAGCTTGATGCGGGACAAGGTTCCGTCCCCCAAGCCGGCCCCGAGGTGGCGGAGTGAAGAGCTTGGCACTCCGAAGTGGTGACATAGCATGGCCAATGCAGGCCAGTAGAGTGACGCCGAAATCCCCGGCGTGGGTTAATGAAGTGTTGACGAAGCCCCCCATCTAGTCGAGGTGTCGTGGTATGTTAGTACGCCGAGGTGACAACACTGCCCGACTCAAATCATTTACCTGGCGCCGAAGTCAATGTCGATGCAGGGCGTCGGCGTGATGCGGTAAAGGTGTGGCAAAGCCTGAATTCACAGGTCGGTCCAAGTTCCAGATGCAGCGTTTGCCGTACTATGTACGAAAACTGACTGAACCACCACGCGACCGTCGTTAATGCGGCCTCCATTTGATAGACCTATGTACAGATGATGGAACAAGCCAGAGTAATAATTCCTTGGGAAAAATAATCCCAAACAAGCAAAAATTGCTAGGATTAATAGCATCTGGTTTATTTGTTGTAGCAGTCCGAAGAAAAGTGACTCCCAAAATTGGGACTCGGTCCGCACATTCATTGCCTGATGGGCGGTGAAGTGACGGCATGGCGATGCTGGTAAAGGTTGGCTCGCCGAGGCAAAGCCCCTGGTCCAGCTAACATGACAAAGCTGGTCGGCTGACGACGCCGAAGTCCCGGAGTAGGTTGATGAAGGGATGGCGAAGCCCCCGGTCCAGACAAGGTGACGGAACAGGTCGGTAAGGAGGTGTTGCAGCGGCCATGTCAGCCGCGGTGTTGAAGTAGTTTGGCATGATGGACATCGGCTCGAAGAAGCAACGGTGCGACTATGCCGATCATAACTCGTGACGTGGTCAATGCCGGCTTGATGAAGTGACCGTGCGGCGATGCTGATGTGCCCGCTCCGTGTAATCCGTGGGGCAGGGAGGTTGGTGATGATTTATCCTTCGCGATGCCAAACTCTTGTTCGACTTGTCGAGATGATGATTCGAAGAAGTTGAGCTCGGCTCAACAAAGCGACGACGTGTCTAGCGCAGCTCGGCACCCATGGAGGAACGTTGTCGGGCTGGTTTGACACCGGTGCGATGGTGAAGATCATATTGGAAAAGACTTTAAAATTAGTGGGATGTGTTTGGGAACAAAACACAATACCCCATAAAAAACTTCCTTCAAAAAGGATGTCTGAAATCCCGTTCATAAAAAAAAGATGAACTCGGCTCAGATTCGTTCTCGCGCAGAAAACAGATCTGAAAAGTGATGCACTAATCAGAAGGTTCCCGGAGTTTGGACAGTCGGATCGAGCTGAAATTTTGAGGGGTGGTGGATATAGGAATTCCACAGACGATCAACGGTTGGATCTTTCAAAGGACGTCCAAGCTAGGTGTTGGACACCACGCTCCAAACTCGTCCAGATTCCCATCCAGATTTGACGGGGCTCCGGTATATCGGAGGCCGACGGAGATTGCTCCATCGGAACGCAACGAAATTTTACAGTGTTGTTGTAGACTCAATTCCACACAATTCCACCGAAGCAATCATCAAAGCGATGCTCGAGGAGGTGGTGGTAGCGGATACAAGTTCCCTGGTCGGAAAAACAGCACGGTTGCCCGAGGGCAATGTTGACATAGAGCCCCCGAGCTCCATGGATGATTCCTCCATGACCTTGATAGAGATCGGAGTTGATGTTGATGAAAGCCCTCATCCGAACATGATGATTGGAGTTAGGACATAGTCCTCGGTCAAGCCAAGGTGACCAGTCGAGGCGGCGACGAAGACGCCGACATCGCAGTTGATCTGCAGGCGAGCAATTGATCCTTTTGCCGACCACACAGCGGAACTCTCAATGAAAGCACCATTGTCGGTGTCAAAACCGGCAGATCTCAGGTAGGGGGTCCCAAGCCGCGTGTCTTAGGATCAATGGTAACATGGACATGGGATTTTACCCAGCTTCGGGCTCTCTCGAAGAGATAATACCCTACATGCTGCTTTTGATTGTACTCGATGCGTATGATTACAGAGTTGATCTACCTCGAGATCATATGTTGTGGTCTAAACCCTAGAGGTATGATGAGCAATGTCATGATGATCTATCGACTAGCCTAGCCTCGGCTTATATAATGTACCAGAGTCCTAGGATAACAAGAGTCCTAGTCGAATACGCCGGTGGAGAGGAGTCCTTGTCTTGATCACCAAGTCTTGTGGAATCTTCCTCGTGTATACATTGGTTGTTCGAACTGGCCCATGAGCAAACGGCCATGGGGGTCCTCGGCCCAATCCAACTGATCGGGAGACGACGTGGTGAGTACCCCTAGTCCAGGACACCGTCAGTCGTGTCCCCGGTTATGGACAAATGAGCCTCTGGAATTGGAGTATTTCGGAAATCTCAACGCCGAACATAATTAATTAATTGATGGGTTATTTATAATTTCGGGTATGAGACACTGGTTGGCTGAACCATCTCATTAACAACCAACATTTTGTAGTAATTACAAGCAAGTCCTTTTGTTCTAGGAAAAAATTGGTTGTTTTGCAAAAACTCAAACTTAGAGCCCCACAGCCAAATTTCATATAATGTTAGCATTATTATTGTTGTTCTCTCTATGACTTGCCGGCATATTCAAAATGCTAACCTACACGGCTACAACGTCTCATGTTGCAGAGGAGTTTTCCGACCAGGAGTGAGGCTACGATCTACGCTTGGTGATTGCCCTATGGAGTCGGATGGACTCCCTTATCGTCTACGCTTCCGCAACATTTAGTTTTTCTCATGAGTTGGCCTTCGGCCGAATTTATTCTATTGTAATAAAGACTCGATATGAGAATCATGTAATAAAGCAGGTGTGATTGAACTTTGAATTTTTCATCACTGTACTGTGTGTGCCAGCATGATCTTGGGATGGTACTGATACACAGAGACTTTACCGATTTCGGGTCTGGTCGCTATAACCTTCTACCATAGATCCGAAGGAAAGATCTTTGTTGCTAAGATGGGTCATTTCTAGAGAAGGAGTTTCTCTTGAAAGAAGTGAGTGGTAGGAAAGTAGAACTTGATGAGGTAATTGTACCTTCTCTCGAATTGGAAAGTAGCACATCAGAGAAAGTAGGTCCCGTGATGCCTACACCAACTAGAGAAGAAGCTAATGATCATGGTCAAGAAACTTTAGATCAAGTTACTACTGAACCTCATAGGTCGACCAAAACACATGCCGCACCAGAGTGGTACAGTAATCCTATCCTAGAAGTCATGTTGTTAGACAATGGCGAACCTACGAACTATGAAGAAGCTATGATGAGCCCAGATTCTGACAAATGGCTTGAGGCCATGAAATCTGAGATAGGATCCATGTATGAGAACAAAGTGTGGACTTTGCTGGACTTGCCCGATGATCAGCAAGCCATTGACAATAAATGGATCTTCAAGAGGAAGACGGACATTGTTGGTAATATCACTGTCTACAAAGCTCGACTTGTTGCAAATGGTTTTTGACAAGTTCAAGGGGTTGACTACGATGAGACCTTCTCACCTATAGCGGTGCTTAAGTCTGTCAGAATCATGTTAGCAATTGCCGCATTTTATGATTATGAAATCTGGCAAATGGACGTCAAAACTGCATTTCTTAACGGGTTTCTTAAAGAAGAGTTGTATATGATGCAACCAGAAGGTTTTGTCGATCCTAAGGGTGTTAACAAAGTGTGCAAGCTCTAGTCTATGGACTGGTGCAAGCATCTCGGAGTTGGAATATATGCTTTGATGAGGTGATATTATATGTGGATGACATATTGTTGATTGGAATATACGCTTTGATGACGTTTTATACAGACTTACGGTGAAGCCTGTATTTACAAGAAAGTGAGTGGGAGCTATGTAGCATTTCTGATATTATATGTGGATGACATATTGCTGATTGGATATGATATAGAATTTCTGGATAGCATAAAAGGATATTTGAATAAGAATTTTTCGACTCGGTGAAGCTGCTTATATATTGGGCATCAAGATCTATAGGGATAGATCGATACACTTAATAGGACTTTCAAAAAGCTCATACATTGACAAAGTTCTGAAGAAGTTCAAAATGGACAAGTCAAAGAAAGGGTTCTTACCTGTGTTGCAAGGCGTGAAACTGAGTCAGACTCAAAGTCCGACCACGGCAGAAGATAGAGAGATAATGAAAGTCATTCCCTATGCCTCAGCCATAGGTTCTATAATGTATGCCATGTTGTGAACCAGACCTGATGTGTGCCTTGCCATAAGTTTGGCAGGGAGGTACCAAAGTAATCCAAGAGTGGATCACTGGACAGCGGTCAAGAATATCCTGAAGTATATGAAAAGGACCAAGGTTATGTTTCTCGTTTATGGAGGTGACAAAGAGCTCGTCATAAAGAGTTACGTCAATGCTAGCTTCAACACAGATCCGAATGACTCTAAGTCGCAAACCGGATACGTATTTATATTGAATGGTGGAGCTATCAGTTGGTGTAGTTCTAGCAGAGCGTCGTGGCGGGATCTACATGTGAAGCGTAGTACATAGCTGCTTCGGAAGCAGCGCATGAAGGAGTCTGGATGAAGGAGTTCATATACGATCTAGGTGTAATACCCAGTGCATCGGGTCCAATGACAATCTTTTGTGACAACATTGAGTAATTGCCATAGCCAAGGAGCACAGGTTTCACAAGAGAACCAAACACATCAAGCGACGCTTCAACTCCATTCATGAAAAAGTCAAGGATAGAGACATAGAAATTTGTAAAGTACATACAGATCTAAATGTGGCAGTCCCGTTAACTAAACCTCTTCCACGCGCAAAACATGACCAGCACCAAGACTCCATGGGTGTTAGATTCATTACTATGTAAACTAGATTATTGATTCTAGTGCAAGTTGGAGACTGTTGGAAATATGCCCTAGAGGCAATAATAAAGTGGTTATTATTATATTTCCTTAATCATGATAAAGGTTTATTATTCATGCTATAATTGTATTGATCGGAAACTTAAATACATGTGTGGATACATAAACAAATACCAAGTCCCTAGTAAGCCTCTACTAGACTAGCTCGTTAATCAAAAGATGGTTAAGGTTTCCTGACCATAGACATGAGTTGTTGTTTGATAACGGGATCACGTCATTGGGAGAATGATGTGATGGACAAGACCCATACATTAGCATGGCATATGATCGTTCAGTTTATTGCTACTGCTTTCTTACTGTCAAATACATGTTCCTTTGACCATGAGATCATGCAACTCCCGGACTCCGGAGGAATGCCTTGTCTATATCAGACATCACTTCATAATTGGGTGATCATAAAGGTGCTCTACAGGTATCTCTGAAGGTGTCTGTTGAGTTGGGATGGATCAAGATTGGGATTTGTCATTCCATATGATGGAAAGGTATCTCTGGGCCCTCTCGGTAATACAGCATCACAAGAAGCTTGCAAGCAAAGTGACTAAGGAGTTAGTTACAAGATGATGTATTACAGAATGAGTAAAGAGACTTTCTGGTAATGAGATTGAACTACGTATGGAGATACCGATGATTGAATCTCAGGCAAGTAACCTACCAACGGACAAAGGGAACTACGTATGTTGTCATAAAGGTTTGACCGATAAAGATCTTCATGGAATATGTAGGAACCAATATGGGCATCCAGGTCCCTCTATTGGTTACTGACCGGAGAAGCATCTCGGTCATGACTACATCATTCTCGAACCCGTTGGGTCCGCACGCTTAATGTTCGTTGAAAATATAGTATTATATGAGTTATGTTTGTTGGTGATCGAATGTTGTTCGGAGTCCCGGATGAGATCACAGACATGACGAGGAGCTCCAGAATGGTCCAGAGATAAAGATTGATATATAGGATGATGGTTGGGCCAAGGGGTAAGGCCCATGGGGCTTTAGGTCGGTGCAAAAGGAAGTTTTGCGGAGGTCGGGGACTAGACACCAGGGACCTTGGTGTCTGGCCCTGTGCCAGACGCCGAGGACCATGGCATCTGGGCCAGACACCGAGGACCATGGCGTCTGGTGCTGGAATCCAAGAGCAACTCTTCCTTGCGATCCAAACTGACTTTGGGGAGGCCCTCTCCCCATGTAACGACCCGAGGGCTCAACATATAAATAGAGGAGCAGGGGTAGCCCCTAGAACACAAGTTTTGGAGCCTCCTCTAGTTGATCTAGTTCTAGTTGGTCGTAGTTGACTTATTAGAGCTAGCCCTAGCTACCTCTAATCCTCATAATTAGAAGCCCAGTGTGGTTCCAATCTCCTCCACTCTAAGTCTGTTGTGCTTGGCGAAGCCCTGCGGAAATAGTTTCACCACACCGTCGTGCTGCTGGAACTCATCTACTACTTTGCTCCTCTTACTGGATCAAGAAGGTGAGGACCTCATCGAGATGATGTGTGCTGAACGCGGAGGTGCCATATGTTCAGTGCTTGATCGGAACGGATTGTGAAGGTGTACGACTACATCAATCACGTTGATAAACGCTTTCGCTTAGCAATCTACAAGGGTATGTAGATGCTCTCCCCCTCTCGTAGCTATGCATCTCCTTGGATAGATCTTGCGTGTGTGTAGAATTTTTTTTGTTTTCCATGCAATGTTTCCTGACAGGGTTAGGGGCGTTCGGCTGTAGATGCTCTAGTTTCTAAAAAGAAAAAGAGGCGGGAGATGCTCTTACGACTGCAAGGCCTAAGAATTTAAGTTATTCCGTACATTTATATTTTATAACATAGGTTATGCATGAAATAGTAAGATGATGAGTTGGTCGGAAGATCATATGGTTTCACCTCTAGCCTACCCGAACTAGTTGTTGTATAGGCTATGAATGAAACATAAGAGGATGAACTTCTTAAGCGCGGGAACAATAGAAGACGATGAACTTCTTAACATTCAAATCACTGGCATTAGATCAACATGCAAAAAAATACGTAGCATTATTCTTAGGAGGCAGGGTGAACAGCCCGTGATGTTGCGGGCCACAGCATTCCAAGCTCAACTTTGCAATCAAACTCACAAGGCATGGCATTTCATAGACAACATTCAGAACAAACTCTTAAAATACAATATATAAGTCAACATTCATGATTATGCATCTCATCAAAGCCAATATTTACTTCTAAACTGAACACATGAATAGGAAAAAATGATCGACGCTACTCACGACAAAGGGCGTCCCATTCCAAAATATCAAATGCATGTCTTATGGCTAACATCAATGAGAAAATTTTGACAAGGTTTTCCAATTCCAAAATGCCAAAGGAATGTCTTCTTGCTAACATCAATGATTAAACTTTGACAAGGTTTTCCCATTCAAAATATCTAATGCCTATGATTGTGGAACGGGCAGAGTTTGTCATTAGTTTGCACATCAAAATGGAACATGGAGCTGGATTAACCAGCTTATCTTTTTGTGAAGTTCCACTGAAATCAACCAATGTCTTACATAGCATGGTGGATTTCGTATATAAATGTTGCAAGGCCTTCAAGACATTGGCAACTCCTTTCAAGTAGATAGTCCGGTGGCTCAAGGTGACAAAAGAATGATTAGAGAACCATTCGATGTATTGTCCATGATGAAGTATTATGGAGGACACGAACCATCTGAACATTTTGTGCAGTTCCACTGAAATCAAACTGAGCATTCCTATCTGCATAAATACAGAAAAAGTGTGATGAATATAATAGTGGTACTAGTTGATTTAAACATACGCTCACAAATATAATCATCTTCATTATCTTAACAGGAAAAGATAGCAATACAATAGCTTCAATTAAACATTTATTCAAAACAATACAACAATATAAGTAGCACAACATAACAAAGCACGATCATGTGGATGAAGGCCGATACTGAGCTCGTTTGTTACAGCTGCGTCGGCCACTGACTTAGTCATACCTTTCCTTGTTGTAGAATTTTGCACTCCACATGTTGTTGAGTTGCCCATGATCTCCGCAGACTAGTCATGTCACCAGTGTCTACTAATACTCTCTAAAGCTTCTCGATTATTCCTTCTGAATGTAGTGCAAACAGTGATTGCTTCTTTCTACAAAGTGGAAAGATCTGGGCCCAATAATGCAACAGTTTTCCTTAAACACATTGGCTCCTTTTGTGCAGTTCAACTAAAATCAAAGTTGAAATTGCAACGAGCAGAAGTTTTGATATCCCTGTATGCACAAATAGATATAAAGGAAACAATTACTGACCAATAACGGTTGATGAATTATACACCCACAAGAAAAAACATCTACCTTATCTTAATGGGTAGCAAAGCAGGAAAGTAGCAATTCTCAAATAGTGTCATTCATTCATATTAACTGAGACATTATCTTAGCAATACCTTGGTTAAACATGTATAAAGAACGACAAAGCAGGAAAGTACCATTCCTAAAACAGTGTAACTAATTCATATTAACAAAGACATTATCTTAACATTACCTTGGTTAAACATGTAGAAAGAGCTACAAAGCGGGATAATACCATTTCTAAAACACTGTAACTGATAAATAATAACAGAGACATTATCTCAACAATACATTTGTTAAACATGTACTCCCACCGATCCCTAACAAGTGTTGCAGTTTTGAACTAAGATTCAGTAGTTAATTCTAAGAGTGGCATTGCTTAATTTTACCAGTGGCATTAGATTAACAAAAATCATAAACAATTGCAGGGTAGAGAGGGCGCAATAGCACCATGTGCTTCCGTCAACTTATAAAGGGGTGATGCAGAGTTTGTTGTAACAAAGAAACAAGCATCATGTCTGGGTTGGTCCCATTTTTGTTCACTTAATGGGAAAAGACAACAATACAATAGCTGCAATTCAACATTTTTATTTAAAACAGTGCCAATACAAGTAGCACATCATCTCAAAGCACACTCCACAATCATGTGGACGAAGGCCGGTATTGTCCTTCCATGAGGCGGACAAGAACAAATACGAATCTTCCAACACGAATAGGAAATCCAATCTTGTTTTGTGCAGTTCCACTGAAATCAAGCAAAGTTGCCGGTGTGACATTTTAGTTGAACTGCACAAAACACTCCTAAAACAAAAGTGTTTTGCGTAGTGAAGCAAAAGGTTGCAATAGCAACGAGTTGAATCAATACCCCTGTTTTCACAGAGGTAAAAAAGGAAACAATTACTGGCCAATAAAGGAGGATGAAACATACGGCCGCAAAAGGAAGCATCTACCTTATCTTGATGGAAAACAAAGTAGGACAGTAGCATTTCTAAAACGATGACATTGATTCATATTAACAGAGACATTCTCTTAAAATAGCATTCGTTAAAAATGTAGTTTACCAGTGGCATTGCTTCAATTTTCTAGTGGCATTATTAGATTAACAACAGGAAAATAGTTGTATGGGGCATGGGAAATGCCAGCACCACGTGCCTCCACACGTATAAATGGGTGATGCAAAGTATGTTACCAAGCAACATATATGTGTTAGTCCCATATTTGTTCTCTTTGAACCTTTTTCCTATGTGAGGGCAGCAAATCTAGTCCTGCACAAACTCCTCGACCCCACGGTTTCTTTCCTTTTTCAACAAAGAGATCGGTTCCTTACAGATGTGTGTACTTACCCCCTTTTTCCCTTTTCAACCAACAGAGCGGCTGGATAGCCAGTTTGTACTACTTTCCCTCCTTCCTTTCCTTATTGAACCATATCCTAGATTCATGCTCCACCCCACCCTCCTTCTTTCCTCTTTGAACCAAGACCTATATTCGACTACAGAATCGAAAAAGATCTGCATGCAGCTAGAGCAATGACGGTTTCAAAGAAAGTTATTCCTTAGGGTCGTCAAGATGTGGCTAGGCGTGCGGTGGGAGGCCGGATCTGCCCACACTACGTACGGCAGGGAGGAAGAAGGGATCGGAGGCCCTCCCGCACAGACGCTGGGTGAAAGGGAATAGTGCAGCCGGCAATGGATTCCCTCCCTCGGCAAAGGCGACAGAGCAAATGCTGCACCTCCTCCCCTTCCCGGTCCGACGGGATCCGGACGGCTCCTTCACCAGCTGTGAGGGGGGAGAGAGGCCAACGCAGTCCTCTTTAGATCCGATGAAGAGGGTGAGAGATTGTGAACAGAGCAAACCCTATCAAAGGAACGCCGAGCCTCCAGCGTGTATATATATGTAGTGCAATGAGAGAGTGAAGAGTGCAAACCCTACCGATCAAGCATCGAGGCTCTAGCTTATATAGTACTAATATAGTGGAGTGGCTTTATTTTTATCTCCATAATAATCGTTTTAAATTGTGTACGAAACGAAACTCTTTATTTAACGTACCAGTGAAGAAAACTATGACCAACTAATGGTCCACGCGTCCTGATCGCACTTCCAGTCGTTCACGTGCGGTACACTACCCTCCGTAAACTGAACAACCACACACGTGCCAAATTATTGAAAAGGTGTGAGAGTGTGTACAAATAAAGAAATTTAATTTCAATTATTTTCTATGTACAGTTTGCCCTCTCTCACTAATTATGGTTTGTTGTGTTTGGCCTAAATCAGTGTGCCACCGTATCTCGTACTACCTCCATTCGGGTTTTTACTACACACCACATTTTTAATCAAAGTTTGACCACATATTTAACTAGCAAACGGCTAATACATTGTAACACCCCGGTGTAATGATGCTACAGTAACCCCTGGGGTTAAGTTAATCATTTTGCTAAACAAGTGTTTGATCATCATTGTCTCTTATCTCTTTCAAATTCCACTTGAATTCAATTTCAAATTATGTGTGAAATTCAAAAATGCTCAAACATGAAAACTAAAATGTTCATCATGTGGAAAGTATTCTTCTGGTAATATTGGTGGTGAACCAACATTTTTGCAAAGTGCTTAATTGGCCTAAACTTTTTGAAACAGAAGTTAAAAAAAACAACCCCCCAAGCTGGACCGAACGGCCCAGCTGGCCACCGCACCGGCCGGCCCACCAGGCCCAGTCGGGCCTCCTTATCCCTCCCACTCCAGTAACCCTAGCGCACGACCCCCCCCCCCACTCTTCTGCTCGATCCCCATCTCCTCCCCCGCTCGATCTGGATGCTCGCCTGCGCCCAGGGGCCCGACCCCCCGCCCCCGACGCAGGCGCCCATACCCGGCGCCGCCCCGCCGCTTGCTTCGCCCCGCCGCCGCCGCGGCTCTCCGCCTCGACGCGCTGGATCTCGTCACCGGATCACCACAGCCGTCCCCGACTCCTCCTCGCCGGACGCCGCTCGCCACTCGCCGGAACGCCTCCTCCCCGACCCGGCCTCCCCACGCTTCGCCGCCCTCGCTTCACTCCATCGCCGGTGAGGCCCCCGGCCTCCTCCCCCTTCTCTCCGCCCCCGTTCGACCCCTTGCATGCTCGTCGCGCCCGATGTGTCCCTCACCGCGGCATGCTGCCCCGCGCTGCCGTCGTGCCCCCCTTGCGCTCGCCCCTGCCGTCCGCCACGTGCTCGCGGCGACGGCGTGCTCGTCGCGTCCTTACCGTGCGCCGTGCGCCCCGCACTGACCCGCCTCCACGCTCGACCATGGCCTCTGTGCCCAGGCCGGCTTGCTATTGCCCCACACCGCGGCCGCCCTACGCCCGCCTCCGCCTGCCGCGGCCGGCCGGCGAGCCCCGCGGTGGCAACGTCGTCGTCTGGGTCCGCCCCACCCGACTGCAGTGCCCATACGCCCGTGGCCATGCGGGCGAGCACCCGCACCCGCATCACCCTGTGCCCGCTACGGCCTCTGGGCCACTGTCAAACGGTGCCCAGCCCCTAGAATGATATTATAAAAAAATAGAATTTAAAAATAAATAGTTAATTACTTTATTTATTTATTAAATAATTAATTAACTTGATTAACCCTGTTTAGTTAACCTAATTAGCTCATTAAATTAACTAATCTGTTAACTAGGCTAATTAACTTGGTTAATTAGCTAGGATCCTATGACATGCGGGACCCATGTGTCAGGTTTGACTCCAGTCAACCACACTATTGACTGCTGATGTCACACCTATGTCATGCTGACGACATCCCATTCTATTCCGGATACTGTTGTTTAAATTAATTAAATAATTCAGAAATTATTTAAATCTTTGATAAATCATAGAAAATAATCCGTAGCTCGGATGAAGAAGTTCTGTACATGAAAGTTGCTCAGAATGACGAGACGAATCCGAATACGCGGTCCGTTAGTCCGCCACACATCCCTAGCATAGCGAACCTGCAACCTTTCCCCTCTGTTTCATTTGTCGGAAAATGCCTAACACTGGGGAAACATCGCATGTTTTCCCCCTTCGCCGGTATCGTGTAGCATCGCGTTAGAACACGCCTAGTGTTGCTTTTTGTCATGTCATGCATCTGTGTGCTTTGTATTTACTGTTTCTTCCCCCTCTTCTCTCTGGTAGACCCCGAGACCGATGCTGCCCCTGTGATCGACTACGTCGACGACGACCTCCTTCTTGCCAGAGCAACCTGGCAAGCCCCCCTTTGATCATCCCGATATCGCCCATTCCATTCTCTCATGCTTGCATTAGATTTTGCTACTGTTATTCTTTGCTCCTATTCTGATGCATAGCCTGCTTTTGTAACCTGCTCATTGTTCCCTACCTGCTTATCCTAAACTGCCTAGTATAGGTTGGTTAGTGATCCATCAGTGACCCCCACCTTGTCCTTGTTGCCCCTGCTTCATCATTGAAGACCCGATCAACAGGATCGAAGACCAGGCCCCGACACCACACATCACTTTCCCCTTAGTTGCTCGACACTACTGGGTTACTATCGAGTGCCGAGGGTGAGACCTCTACAGCACTTCTGATGTTAACCCTGTAGTGTAGCTATTCAGTCGTGGTCATCGAGGGTGATTCCGCCTTAACCACTTCCGATACGACTCTATCGTGCAACCCCTCAAGTGTGAACCTCGGGGTGGTTCCTCTTACGTTCACCTTGATGATTACATCGAGTGGAATTCACCGGGGGTGATTCCTCGGGTTTTCCCCTTGATGTTTGGACACACGCATACTTGGACTTTACCACTGTTACTTGGAAAGACGGGTCGGCCCTGAGGGGTACCCGCGCGACCTTAATTGTGACTGATGTGGAGTCGGGTTGACCTGGAGGGTGCCCGCGAGATAATTACGAGGCATGGCCGAGCATTCTTAGCCCTTGCCACAAGTCCTCGAGACGGGGCAACGGGGTCACATCTTGCGTGAGTCTCTGCTTGTTACCGCGCGTTCCTAATCCACTACGATTTGGATATTTGGTCCGAGGGGCCTCTGGCCTGATAGCACTAACCATCACGTGTGCATAGTATGGCGTTCTGTGTCGTATGCATCAGCCGAAGCTTAATAGACATTAGCGACTGAGCGGCGCACGCCGGGTTGGACTGGTAAGCACATGCCTTTTTAAAGGAGGTAGCTAGGTCTGCTCACCGGCCGCGTACGCAACGTGCAGGAGTTCCCGGAGAGATGGTCCATGACCCCTGGGGGCATAGGTTTAGTCCGGCGTGCTGACCTCTCTATTAAGCCTAGGTCGGGTTGCGGCGTATTGTTTGGCCGAGGCCGGGCATGACCTAGGAAAGTGTGTCCGGCCGGAGTTAATCGAGCGTGGTGGGTAAGTTGGTGCACCCCTGCAGGGAAGAAAACATCTATCGATAGCCTGTCGTACGGTAACGGACACTTGGAGTTGTATCCCGATCGATACAACTAGAACTGGATACTTGAGATGAGACTTGGATATGGGGTGATAAATGGATAATATGGCTCTGGGATTGCTTTCTCGCAGGGAGTCGAGAAAGGATCTCTGGCCGAGGTTGATAACACTTCTACTACTTTACTTTATGCTTCTCTACTCCCTCCTGTTGCTGCAAGATGGTGGTTTCCAGAAGATGTTAGTCTTTGATAGGCTAGGCTTTCCCCTTCTCTTCTGGCATTCTGCAGTCCAGCCCATAGATACAGCCCATTTCATTGATACCGATACATATGTAGTGTAGATCCTTGCTTGCGAGTACTTTGGATGAGTACTCACGGTTGCTTTGCTCCCCCTTTTTCCCCTTTCTTCTTCTTTCTGGTTGATGCAACCAGATGTCGGAGCCCAGGAGCCAGATGCCATCGTCGATGCCTACTACTACGCGGAGACCGCCGACGACCAGGAGTAGTTAGGAGGCTCCCAGGCAGGAGACCTTGCCTTTTCGATCAATGTTGCTTTTGTGCTAGCCTTCTTAAGGCAAACTTGTCTAACCTATGTTTGTAACCAGATATTGTTGCTTCCGTTGACTCTTGTGTATTCGAGCTTATGTATTCGAGCCCTCGAGGCCCATGGCTTGTAATATAAAGGTTGTTTTATTTAATTTGTGTCTAGAGTTGTGTTGTGATATCTTCCCGTGAGTCCTTGATCTTGATCGTACACATTTGCGTGTATGATTAGTGTACGATTGAATCGAGGGCGTCACAAGTTGGTATCAGAGCCGACTGCCTGTAGGTAGCCCCCTTTCCAACTCCTTGGCCGAAGTTGAGTCTAGTCACTGAAAAACTTTTACTAACATGGTTGTGTGGCTTACGGACCCACGTCGCCAATTGGGTGGTATTAGGACCTTTTATTCCTCGTCTATACTCTGGGACTCTGATCTCTCTTCCATTCGGGTTAACGATTTTACTAACTCTAACATTAGGATCCTGTGACCACATTCACCCCAAAGTTGGATAAGCCATAGTTATTCCTTAGAATAGCATTCTGAATAGCACACACACTGTCGTGTTGACTACTAAGTGGTATCCTTCGTACCTCTTTCATTATGCATGTTTCATCATGAATGATCCTTGTCTTTGCAAATGCTCAATGCTGAACTACCCCCTGTTACATGTTAGCAGGATGGTTAGACCCGCTGGTCGTGGCCGTGGTGCCAACGATCCACCACCGCCTGAATTCTTTGCCGGAATGATGCAACAATTTGAGCTGAATCGTCAATTCATGGAAGGACTGATGGCTCAGTTTCCTCGCCCCAACATGAATCAACAGCCAACCCCAGTAACTCTGCAGGACTTCATGCGCCTCAACCCAACTATTTACCGCAGCTCAACTCAACCCCTTGATGCTAATGACTGGCTCCGCGACATCACGTATGAAATGGAGTCTGCTAGTGTGGCCCTGCTAGCTATGTCACCTTTGCATCTTTCTTTCTGAAGGGTCCCGCTGCTCAATGGTGGGACAGCCACAGGCGTACCCTACCTGCTGGAACGGTCATCACTTGGCCGGATTTCCAAGCTGCCTTCCATGCCCGCTTCATTCCTCAGGGAATAATGGACAGGAAGAAGCGAGATTTTCGCAACCTCACCCAGGCAACAAGTCTGTAGATGCTTATCAACGGGAATTTCTGGACTTGTCATGTTATGCTGAAGAAGACATTACAACTGATGCTCGTAAGCAAGAGAAGTTTCGTGATGGACTTCACCCTGATATCAAGCTAGCACTACTCGTTCATGACTTTGCTGATTTCGCAACTTTGGTGAACAAGGCTATTCAGGTTGATACTGGTCTTCAGGAACACCAGGGATCCCTCAGGCGCAGCCATGACGCTGGCTCATCTTCGGGCCTGTCAGCGCAGAAGTGTCGGATATGGATTCCCCATAGCATGTATCGTCCAACTGCACCTGCACCAAGACATTCCTATGCTGCACCTCGTCTGCCTCCTCCACCGCAGACGCAGCCTCTTCGAGTTGTACCACCCCAAGCTCCTGCTCCCAATCCCAATGATGGTCTGTGCTTCAGATGTGGCTGTCCAGGTCACCTTGCCAAAGAGTGCAATCAAAAAAAGAGCCAGCTGGCTCTGCCTTCAACTGGCCGTAACAATCAGCCCCATAACGACAATGCCAGACCTTATGGTCGTGGTCAGGCTAATCATGTTGATCTGAATGAAGCTCAAGACTAGCCTGCTACTGTGATGGGTACTCTCCTTGTTAATTCAGTACCAGCATCAGTTTTATTCGATTCAGGGGCATCACATTCATTCATGTCATAAAATTTTGCTTACGCACACGACATTCAATGCGAGCCAATGAACACTCCAATAGTGGTACGCACCCCTGCGGGCCGATGTCAAACTACCATGATTGGTCGCGACGTTCCCATTGAGATTGAAGGGTTAGAATTCCTTGTTTCTCCCATTATTCTGGAGTCTTCCAATATTGACCTCATTCTGGGAATGGAATGGTTGAAAGCGCATACTGCTTCTATCGTTTGCGCCACCAAGGTCGTTCACTTCCTACATCCTTCCGACGAGATAGTAAGCTACCATGCTCAGCTTGTTCAAAACGCTGAAGCACGACTTTATGTCTTGAATGCGTTGAACGCAGCACCTCTTGAGGGAATTGAAAAGATTCCAGTTGTTCGCGACTTCCTAGATGTCTTTCCAGAAGAACTTCCAGGAATACCCCCTGCCCGGGCTGTCGAGTTCGTCATCGACTTGAAACTAGGCACCGTTCCTATTGCCAAACGACCCTACAAGATGCCACCTCATGAACTCCTTGAACTTAAGGAGGAAATCGACAAATCTCTTCGCAAGGGTTTCATTCGTCCAAGTTCCTCTGCTTGGGGAGCACCTTCTCTCTTTGTGAAGAAGAAGGACGGAACGAACCGTTTGGTCCAAGACTACCATCCTATCAACCAAGCTACAATTCAGAACAAATATCCCCTTCCTCGGATCAATGATCTGTATGATCAACTGGCTGGTTCATCGATATTCTCTAAACTCGACTTGAGGTTGGGTTACCACCAGATCCGTGTTCGTGAAGAGGATATTCCAAAGACCACGTTCGTGACTCGTTATGGTTCTTACGAGTACACCGTTATGTCTTTCGGCTTAACCAATGCTCCAGCTACATTCTCTCGTCTGATGAACTACATATTCATGGATTACCTCGACAAGTTCGTCGTAGTCTATCTGGATGATATCTGGTATATTCGAAGAATAAAGAAGAACATGCTGAACATCTTCGTCTTGTTCTGGAGAAGCTTCGAGAACATCAACTTTATGCCAAGTATTCCAGGTGCGAATTCTGGCTTCCCGAAGTCACCTACCTTGGTCATGTCATCTCCAAGGATGGTATTGTCGTCAACCCAGAGCGCGTTCAGGCTATTCTTGACTGGACCCCTCCGAAGACTGTCAAGCAAGTCAGAAGCTTTCTTGGACTTGCCAGCTATTGTCGCCGCTTTGTCGAGAACTTCTCCAAGATTGCCAAGCCACTGACCAATCTGTTACACAAAGGCGTTAAGTTTGATTGGACTAAAAAGTGTCAGGAAAGTTTCCAGGCACTCAAGGACAAGCTGACATCTGCCCCAGTGCTTGCTCCCCTGATTCTCGCAAGGACTTCGTCATCTATTGCGACGCTTCACGACAAGGATTAGGCTATGTCCTAATGCAAGAGCGCTGGGTGATTGCTTATGCCTCCCGTCAAGTGTGTCCTCATGAAGAGAACTACCCAGTTCATGACCTCGAGCTTGCTACGGTTATCTTTGCACTGAAGCTATGGCGACAGTACCTTCTCGGTAATCGTTGCGAAATCTTCACCGATCATCAGAGTTTGAAGTATCTATTTACTCAGCCAGATCTGAACCTCCGTCAGCAGCGATGGATGGAAGCTATTGCTGACTACAACTACGGTATATCCTATACCCCTGGTAAGGCTAATGTAATGGCCGATGACCTGAGCCGTAAGTCTTATTGCAACAATCACATGGTTTTCAAAGCTCAACCCCGCCTTGATGAAGAGCTATGCAAGCTGAACCTTCAACTAGTTCCACAGGGTTCTCTGAATAACCTTGTCTTGGAACCAACTCTTCTGAAAGCAATTAAGTCTGCTCAAGCCAAAGATGCTCATGTTGATCTGATGAAAAAGGATCTTGCCTTAGAGAAATCCAGAGATTTCTCACTTGGTGAAGATGGAACCTTATACTTCAGATATTGCATTGTAGTACCCCGGTTCGAGCTTATGAAAGAGAAGGTGATGAAAGAAGCGCATCACACCCCTCTCTCTATTCATCCGGGAAGTACCAAGATGTATCTAGACATTCGTCAGAAGTATTGGTGGTCTAAGATGAAGCAAGACATTGCTCGATATATTGAAGAATGTGACGTTTGTCGTCGCGTCAAAGCAGAACATCAGAAACCGGCTGGACTGCTACAACCGTTTCCGATTCCTGAATGGAAGTGGGATAAGATCCAAATGGACTTCGTCAATGGCCTTCCCAAGTCTCAGAAAGGTAACGATGCTATCTTTGTCGTCATCGACCAATTCTCGAAGGTTGTTCACTTTACAGTCAAGGAGACTATCACTGCTAGTCAATTAGCAAACTTGTATATCTCCAGAATTGTGTCACTCCACGGCATTCCGAAGGAGATCAGTTCAGATCGCGGCAGTATATTCACTTCAAAGTTCTGGGATAGTTTCCAAGAGGCAATGGGAACTCATATTACCTGGAGCACTGCTTATCATCCCCAATCCCAAGGCCAAGTCGAGCGAGTCAATCAAATTCTTGAAGACATGCTTCGAGCTTGTGTTATTTCTTTCGGCAAGAAGTGGGAAGAATCTCTCCCTTTTGCGGAGTTCTCTTATAACAATAGCTATCAAGCCATCTTGAAGATGGCACCCTTTGAAGTGCTATATGGATGTAAGTGCCAAACCCCTCTGAATTGGTCAGAAACTGGGGAACGGACGCTCATTGGTCCAGACATTATTCAACAAGCTGAAGAGCAGGTTCGCATTGTCCGGGATAATCTCAAGGCGGCCCAGTCCCGCCAGAAGAGCAACTATGACCAGAAACACTGGGGTTCAACTTATCAACCTGGTGAACAAGCTTATATGTGTGTCACTCCTTTGAGAGGCACTCATCGGTTCGGAGTCAAGGGCAAGCTAGCTCCGTGCTACATTGGTCCCTTCCGCATCCTCGCCCGTCGTGGACTGGTGGCTTATCAATTGGAGTTGCCACCTCAGTTCTCTCACGTCCATGACGTCTTCCACGTGTCGCAACTTTGTCAATGCTTTAAGGATCCGGAACGTGAAGTCGATCCGGAATTGATTGAAGAAGCTGAACGTCGAACCCGCTAGAAGGTTACCAAGTTCCTCAAGGTGCAATGGTTGAATCATACTAAAGATGAAGCCACTTGGGAACGCGAAGATAACCTCCGGGCTGAATACCCCGACCTGTTTCCTTCTACCTCTTAATTCTCGGGACGAGAATTTCTTTTAGAAGAGGAGAGTTGTAACACCCCGGTGTAATGATGCTACAGTAACCCCTGTGGTTAAGTTAATCATTTTGCTAAACAAGTGTTTGATCATCATTGTCTCTTATCTCTTTCAAATTCCAGTTGAATTCAATTTCAAATTATGTGTGAAATTCAAAAATGCTCAAACATGAAAACTAAAATGTTCATCATGTGGAAAGTATTCTTCTGGTAATATTGGTGGTGAACCAACATTTTTGCAAAGTGCTTAACTGGCCTAAAATTTTTGAAACAGAAGTTTAAAAAAAGAAGAAACAACCCCCCCCCCCCAAGCTGGACCGAACGGCCCAGCTGGCCGCCGCACCGGCCGGCCAACCAGGCCCAGTCGGGCCTCCTTATCCCTCCCACTCCAGTAACCCTAGCGCACGACCCCCACTCTTCTGCTCGATCCCCATCTCCTGCCCCGCTTGATCTGGACGCTCGCCTGCGCCCAGGGGCCCGACCCCCCGCCACCGCCGCGGCTCGCCGCCTCGACGCGCTGGACCTCGTCATCGGATCACCACAACCGTCCCCGACACTTCCTTGCTGGACGCCGCTCGCCACTCGCCGGAACGCCTCCTCCCCGACCCGGCCTCCCCATGCCTCGCCGCCCTCGCTTCCCTCCATCGTCGGTGAGGCCCCCGGCCTCCTCCCCCTACTCTCCGCCCCCGTTCGACCCCTTGCGTGCTTGTCGCGCCCGATGTGTCCCTCGCCGCGGCATGCTGCCCCGTGCTGCCGTCGTGCGCCCCCCCCCCTTGCGCTCGCCCCTGCCGTCCGCCACGCGCTCGCGGCAACGGCGTGCTCGTCGCGCCCTGACCGCGCGCCGTGCGCCCCGCACTGACCCGCCTCCGCGCTCGACCATGGCCTCTGCGCCCTGGCCGCCTGGCTGCTGCCCCACACCGCGGCCGCCCCTACGCTCGCCTCCGCCTGCCGCGGCCGGCCGGCGAGCCCCGCAGTGGCAATGGCGTCGTCTGGGTCCGCCCCGCTCGGCTCCAGCGTCCGCCACACATCCCTAGCATAGCGAACCTGCAACCTTTCCCCTCCGTTTCATCTGTCGGAAAATGCCTAACACTAGGGAAACATTGGATGTTTTCCCCCTTCGCCGGTATCGTGTAGCATCGCTTTAGAACACGCCTAGTGTTGCTTTTTGCCATGTCATGCATCTGTGTGCTTTGTATTTACTGTTTCTTCCCCCTCTTCTCTCCGGTAGACCCCGAGACCGATGATGCCCCTGTGATCGACTACATCGAGGACGACCTCCTTCTTGCCAGAGCAACCAGGCAAGCCCCCCCTTTGATCATCCAGATATCGCCCATTCCATTCTCTCATGCTTGCATTAGATTTTGCTACTGTTATTGTTTGCTCCTATTCTGATGCATAGCCTGCTTTTGTAACCTGCTTATTGTTACCTACCTGCTTATCCTAAACTGCCTAGTATAGGTTGGTTAGTGATCCATAAGTGACCCCACCTTGTCCTTGTTGCCCCTGCTTCATTATTGAAGACCCGATCAACGGGATCGAAAACCAGGCCCCGACACCACACATCACTTTCCCCTTAGTTGCTCGACACTACTGGGTTACTATCGAGTGCCGGGGGTGAGACCTCATCAGCACTTCTGATGTTACCCTGTAGTGTAGCTATTCGGTCGTGGTCATCGAGGGTGATTCCACCTTAACTACTTCCGATACGACTCTATCGTGCAACCCCTCAAGTGTGAACCTCGGGGGTGGTTCCTCTTACGTTCACCTTGATGATTACATCGAGTGGAATTCACCGGGGGTGATTCCTCGGGTTTTCCCCTTGATGTTTGGACACACGCATACTTGGACTTTACCACTGTTACTTGGAAAGACGAGTCAGCCCTGAGGGGTACCCGCGCGAGCTTAATTGTGACTGATGTGGAGTCGGGTTGACCTGGAGGGTGCCCGCGAGATAATTACGAGGCGTGGCCGAGCATTCTTAGCCCTTGCCACAAGTCCTCGAGACGGGGCAACGGGGTCACATCTTGCGTGAGTCTCTGCTTGTTACCGCGCATTCCTAATCCACTACGATTTGGATATTTGATCCGAGGGGCCTCTGACCTGATAGCACTAACCATCACGTGGGCATAGTATGGGCGTTCTGTGTCGTATGCATCAGCCGAAGCTTAATAGACATTAGCGACTGAGCGGCGCACGCCGGGTTGGACTGGTAAGCACATGCCTTTTTAAAGGAGGTAGCTAGGTCTACTCACCGGCCGCGTACGCAACGTGCAGGAGTTCCCGGAGAGATGGTCCATGACCCCTGGGGGCATAGGTTTAGTCCGGCGTGCTGACCTCTCTATTAAGCCTAGGTCGGGTTGCGGCGTATTGTTTGGCCGAGGCCGGGCATGACCCAGGAAAGTGTGTCCGGCCGGAGTTAATCGAGCGTGGTGGGTAAGTTGGTGCACCCCTGCAGGGAAGAAAACATCTATCGATAGCCTGTCCTACGGTAACGGACACTTGGAGTTGTATCCCGATCGATACAACTAGAACTGGATACTTGAGATGAGACTTGGATATGAGGTGAGAAATGGATAGTATGTCTCTGGGATTGCTTTCTCGCAGGGAGTCAAGAAAGGATCTCTGGCCGAGGTTGATAACACTTCTACTACTTTACTTTATGCTTCTCTACTCCCTCCTGTTGCTGCAAGATGGTGGTTTCCAGAAGACGCTAGTCTTTGATAGGCTAGGCTTTCCCCTTCTCTTCTGGCATTCTGCAGTCCAGTCCACAGATACAGCCCATTTCATTGATAGCGATGCATATGTAGTGTAGATCCTTGCTTGCGAGTACTTTGGATGAGTACTCATGGTTGCTTTGCTCCCCCTTTTTTCCCTTTCTTCTTCTTTCCGGTTGATGCAACCAGATGTCGGTGCCCAGGAGCCAGATGCCACCGTCATGCCTACTACTACGTGGAGACCGTCGACGACCAGGAGTAGTTAGGAGGCTCCCAGGCAGGAGGCCTTGCCTTTTCGATCAATGTTGCTTGTGTGCTAGCCTTCTTAAGGCAAACTTGTCTAACCTATGTCTGTAACCAGATATTGTTGCTTCCGCTGACTCTTGTGTATTCGAGCTTATGTATTCGAGCCCTCGAGGCCCATGGCTTGTAATATAAAGCTTGTTTTATTTTAATTTGTGTCTACAGTTGTGTTGTGATATCTTCCCGTGAGTCCTTGATCTTGATCGTACACATTTGCGTGTATGATTAGTGTACGATTGAATCGAGGGCGTCACATACATGCCAACAAAAAATAAATATTATTGGATTCATATTTTTATGTAGTTATATGAGTAATATTTTTATCAAAGTGTAACAACATAATTCAATAGTGGCAAAAATCTAGAACCAACTCATAAATAAAATGTTAATACAACTCAATGATTGATAGATCGTAGCCAACAATTAGTTAATAGCCGGACAAATAAAATTAAACGGGAGCTGAAGACAAAGTTGTGAGAAGGCTTAGAAATCAATACAAAACTTTTTTCTCTTAGTACCAACATTGATGCTTCTTCGAGGAAACATTTGGTTCATAGCCAAAGAAAAAATTGCACCAAGGTGAAAGACGACTGTGTCTCCAACACAACCAAGGTGCACTGATGAATGATATGTTTGTCTTTGTGGGTAACAAGAAAAGAGCATTGATGGAAGATAGCTTGTTTTTCGTCGAAAATCGATCAGCTTCACCAGTCGATGCAACCAGGAGACGCAACCATGAGCAACGATAGGTCATCATGGTGATGCACCATCCATTTGGCATCAAGTTTGGGTGAGGCACCACTGAAGTTTGATAAATCCTCATGGTGGTCTGCTTCTTCTCGGTAATCAAGCTCGAGAAAGGAAGAACCACGTGGCAGAGGGCAGTGAGGCAGAGCGACAGTTGTCATCCAATTTTGTGTAGTTCCACTAAAATTGAGGAAGACATGCCCGGGTATGGAGACACGCATCGTTGTTTGCAAAAATATAAAAAGGATATTTAAGTAGTGTCGTTACTTTGTTTTGGCAGTGGTACAAGATTAACAGCGGCATCTCAATGGTCAATAATAATTAATGAAATGTACACCAACAAATAGAAGATCATAATTATCTTGATGGGAACTAAAGCTGGATACCCAAAAAAACTAAAGCAGGACAGAAGCATTTATCGACGCCTCTAGATTGACAGTAGCATTACTTAAAAAGCGACGTCACTCTAACATGGGAATTGCTTAATTTTACCAGTGATAGTGTTAGATTAGCAGCAGCAATAGGATCATATGGACAATTACCGCACAAGCACCATGTACTTTTGTTTAAAAAAACATGTATACCTCCACCGAGGCATAAACCAAGACAACTTTTGGTGTGGCCTTTCCTCTAATAGTAAAAATAGGTGATGTTGGACCAGCCGATGAATCCTAGCTACTATACATGGGGAGCTGTGGATTAGTGGTATAGAGCAAAACCCGCATGCAATGACCTGGGGAGCTGGACCAGTACATTGAAGCATGAAATCTAAAAGAAGTTATACCTCAAGTGGGCGAGATGTGGCTTAGGTAGGCGGGGAGGATCTGCCCACACGACGGCAGCGAACAAGGGCACAGAGGACCTCGTCCACGTCGGCGCCGGCTCAGAGAGGAAGGTGCACATCGGCTTCCTCCATCGCCGACGGCAACAACGTCAACGATGCACCTCCTCACCTCCAAAAGCCGACGGGATCTGACCGGATCTGTGACCACTGGTGAGGAGAGAGATAGAGTGGACACTGTTGTCTTGTTAAGATATGCAGAGGGTGAGAGAGCAAGACACGAGAAACCTTATCAAACAAGAGGCTACATATACAATGGAGTAAAAAATCTCTCCATAGCAGTGGTTTTAAATAGAATACGTGCGTTCCTGGAAAAAATAAACGAAAATTGGCGGACAAATCTATTTTTAAACGTACCAAGAAAGAAAATTCGATCAATAGCACGCCCCGCTTCCAAGTCGCACTTTGTATCGCTCACGTGTGGTCCCCAACCCTCCATTATTAAGTGAAAAAATTAAAGGGTCAAATTATTACATAAGTTGCCTCTTCATGTACAAATGCGCTCCATCGTGTACTCGCGGGTATGTCGGAGGCAGAGTGAGTGCATGTACATTTCTTCTTGTATGTAGTACTCCATTGATCTCACTTCCTATTGTTTCCCACTCCTATGATATTCCTATCCTAGGAACAAAATGAGGTCACACTAAGTTTGTGTGTTTAGGGAGAACGAGACATCGATGATGTGTACGAGCAGTCGCGAGAGTTGTCACTATGCATGTGTGTGTGCGCACACACACACACATAGACATACATATCCGTGTTTACGTAAAATTCTTAATTTCATCTCCATCTCCATCTCCAATCATATTTGTCCAACTGTTACATTATTTACATTAATTACGTAGCAATATTTACGTACGTCCAACATCTCTCGTTTGCGGGCGTCCGGACCACTGCCATGCCCGCTCTTGACCACCTTGGCCAACCCAAACCCTCTTCATCACTCGCGCGTGCTTCCCGTCCGAAACATTCAGTGTCGAATTCATGCCCGGCCAGAGCGGGCGCGGCCCCTCACTGGCACTAGCCGAGAGAGTGTCACCCACACCTCTTCCCATTGCATGTAACTGCTGTGTGTTCAAACAACACCACGGCCGGCCACAACATGCATGCAAAAAAGTTCTTGGGAGTCTGTGCTACAGCTAGTTGTCCTCACCTCCTCATCTATCTCTTCCAGTAGTAGAGTGCTAACACTCCATGGCACGATCCATCGACAAGCGGGCGGGAAAGTTTGCGTATAGTCGGTTTGCGGTGAGTGTCATGCCGAGCGACCATGTGGGGTGAGACGCGAACGCGACAGACGTGATGTGAACGTTGGTTTTGCCCCATGGCGCGATTAACTGAAATGAAATGTTGGTTTCCGAAAGAATACTCCCTCCGTCTAGGTGCATTAGGCTAGTCATAGTGGGAGTAACTTAGCTAGTAACATAGTGGGTTCCAAGACAAATTTGCTTATGTGGCATGTATTTAATTAGGAGAGATGTGTTTAGTGTAACATAATATGTTACTGTAACATAGCGCTTCCCAAGATGAGATGAGTCTACAAGCTAATAAATGAAACCATCTATGACACTACTACTATGTTACTTTGCACTATGGAGGTACTTAGTAACTTAGACTAGTGTCATATGCATGACACTAGTATAAGTTACTCCCCACTATTACTAGCCTTAGGCATCTTAGACTACCCACAGTGGGAGTAACATAGGTGGTAACATCACACATCTCTAGGCAAAACAGATGATGTGGCGAGTAATTAATGAGAAAAGAGATGCATGTGGTAACATAGCTAGTTACTGTAACATCACACATACCAAGACAAGATGAGTCTACAACCTAATAAATAAAGTGTTACATGACACCATACATATGTTACTCCCCACTATAGAGGTAGTAACATAGACTAGTAACATATGCATGTTACTAGTCTAAGTTACTACCCATTGTGACTAGTCTTAGAAGGTGCACTGCAACCTAGGCGCGAAGAGATTGGGCTAGGAGAAAAATTGAATCACAGAGGAGGCCAATCACAACATTCCTTTGTCAACTCAAAATGTGCTATTAATTAGGAGACATCTTCGAATCCCAATAGCGTGCCGTAGAAATTGCATGCATTGGTCCTCCAATTAATAGATGGGGTCTAATTAATATGCATGCAACTAGTACTCCCATTTTGTGCCTTAGCCTTTTGGGATTATTTGATTTTCGTTAGATGCCTAATGCACCGAGATGGAGGGAGTACTATAGTATATTGTACTGCATGAGGGAGAAGCGGAATCAATGAAGAGTGATGGTTGCTTCATCCATCCAACTTATTGCTGGCTCTATGTGATTTGACGGCTCATAGGTCATTATTACCGCGGTGGTAGAGTGTTGTAGAGCGTCTGCACTCTTTTTTTTATTCTATGATAAAACTACTTTTCTCCACTCTTACACTGGAGGAGTGCAAAAACAGCAGCCTAGTGAGTACATGGCCCACCTCACACTATCACCATATTCCTTGGACATAGTGCCACGCCTTTGGTCCCTTTTTCTTTGTGTTTAACACCTACATATTAGCCTGCATGCCAAGGACACAAGCGCTGAGAAAAAATTACTACACCAGAGTAGTAGACTATTTGCCTTCGGATTTGCTATGGGGGAAATGCTGGGTAGTTACGCGCATGCAAAGTATTGCCTCAGCCTGCAACCCTCAATTATTGTGCACAATTACTCCTATCTCCATCTCTCTGGATGCAGGCTCTCTCTATCCTCTTCATCTATATGCATCTCTCTCTCTCTCTTTGGTTTTTCAGGCAATCGACCTCTCTCTCTCTCTCTCTGTGTGTGTGTGTGCAAGCATGCCTTGGGAAGGGACAAGGAATATGGGAGGGAGAGATGGGAATCATTGTGGTTGCATGTGCGGTACTATTGGAAAGAGAGGCACAAAGATGCTAAGGCGCAGACCATTGCGGGGAAAATGAGATTTTCTTATACGCATACAAAAAAGGACCAGAGGGACTACTACAATGCTATGAAGCTTTCAACTTTTGTTTAATGTATGTACTCCCTCCATCACATGAATGTTTATCCTAGTTAATTATGCATATAATTACAAGAATCACAGGAAGAAGTAGATGATGATTAGATAAGATCGTTTATCCTAGTTAATTATGCATATAATTGTTTGCTTTGGTCTGTGCAAATGTCATGTGTTTACTAGTCACTTATGTAATCTTGGCTAATCGCATTGCAAATGGACTAAACTAGGGAAGTTGTCGGTGATGATTTCATCAATCGCTGACAATTGTATACAAGAAATCGTTTGCCCACAACACACACGGCTTATTAGCAACAATTGTCTGTGTTATTGTCGGTCTTCGCACACATCTCTGATTATAGACCTATTTGTCGCGTATCACACACATCTTGTTAAGTTGAACCGTTTCTGTTGTCTTGGCTCATCGCAAAAAGTTCATGAACATTATGTCGTCTATCGCACACACCTTGATCTAGCTGACCATTTCTATTGTGTTGCATAATCACAAATAGTTCATCCGAGTGAACTGTATGCCATATATCACACACACCTTCATATGTCTGACCGTTTCTGTTGTTATGCTTATCGCAAACAGTTCGTATGGATCAACTGTATGCCACGTATCGCACACGTAACTCTAATCTGAATCATGATTGATGTATCCACCATCGTAAATAGTTCGTATCATTTTTTAATGTTTTCTTACAACATTGTTTGCGATTAATGCATCACACATAGTTTCGTCGAAGGGTCTCTGATTATAGTGTCGCGTTAGCAGCATCCTACAGTAGTAAAGATCAAGAGAAAACTACCTTTACTTATCCTTTTGGAACTTATGCTTATAGCTATATGCCTTTTGGTCTATGTAATACACTTGCTACCTTTCAAAGATGTATGACTGCTATATTTTCTAATTTCTATGAGAAAATTGTTGAGGTATTCATGGATGATTTTTCCATTTACGAAACTTTTTTTGATGATTGCTTGAGCAATCTTGACAAAGTTTTGCAGAGATGTGAAGGGACTAATCTTGTCTTGAATTGGGAGAAGTTTTGCTTCCTGTTGAATGAAGGTATAGTCCTTGGTCATAAAATTTCAGAAAGAGGTATTGAGGTAGATAAAGCGAAAGTTGATACAATTGAGAAAATGCCATGTCCTAAAGATATCAAAGGTATAAGAAGTTTACTAGGTCATGCTGGCTTTATAGGAGGTTCATTAAAGACTTCTCTAAAATTTCTAGGCTTCTCACTAACCTCCTACAAAAAGTTTGTTTCTAATGATGGTTGTGTAGAAGCCTTTGAAATACTTAAGAAAGCCTTAATTTCTGCACCTGTAGTTCAACCACCTAATTGGAACCTACCCTTTGAAATTATGTGTGATGCTAGTGATTATGCTATTGGTGTTGTTTTAGGTCAAAGAGTTGATAATAAATTAAATGTTGTCCATTATGCTAGTAAGACCTTGGATAGTGCTCAAAGAAATTATCCTACTACTGAGAAAGAATTTTTAGCAATTGTGTTTGCATGTGATAAATTCAGACCTTATATCATTGATTCTAAAGTTGCTATTCACACAGATCATGCTGCTATTAAATATCTTATGGAAAAGAAAGATGCTAAGCCTAGACTGATTAGGTGGGTTCTTTTACTACAAGAATTTGATTTGCATATTCTTGATAGAAAAGGAGCTGAAAACCCCGTAGCAGATAATTTGTCTAGAATGGAAAATGTTCTTGATGACCCACTGCCTATTTATGGTAGTTTTCTTGATGAACAATTAGTTGTCATAAATGCTTCTACTTCTCGCAATAATCCTTGGTATGCAGATTATGCTAATTTCATTGTTGCTAAATATATACCACCTAGTTACACATATCAACAGAAGAAAAAGTTCTTTGATTTAAGACATTACTTTTGGGATGTTCCACATTTGTATAAAGAAGGAGTAGATGGTGTTATTAGAAGTTGTGTACCTGAGCATGAGCAGAAACAAATCCTAAGGAAGTGTCATTCCGAGGCATACGGAGGACACCATGAGGGAGACAGAACTGAACATAAGGTATTGCAATCTGGTTTTTACTGGCCTACTCCCTTCAATGATGCACATAAGTGTGTCCTCTCTTGTAATGAATGTCAAAGAATGGGTAATATTGGTAGACGTCAAGAAATGCCTCTAAATTATTCACTTGTTATTGAACCATTTGATGTTTCGGGCTTTGATTATATGGGACCTTTTCCTTCCTCTAATGGGTACACTCATATTCTAGTTGCTATTGATTATGTTACTAAATGGATAGAAGCTATTCCAACTAGTAGTGTTGATCACCACACATCTATTAAAATGCTTAAAGAAGTTATCTTTCCGAGGTTTGGAGTCCCTAGATATGTAATGACTGATGGTGGTTCACACTTTATTCATGGTAAATTATGTAAGATCTTGGCTAAGTATGATGTAAACCATAGAATTGCATCACCTTATCATCCTCAATCTAGTGGGCAAGTTGAATTGAGCAATAGAGGAATAAAATTAATTTTGCAAAAGATTGTAAATAGATCTAGGAAGAACTGGTCTAAGAAACTTGATGATGCATTGTGGGCATATAGAACTGCTTATAATAATCCTATGGGTATGTACCCATATAAAATGGTATATGGAAAAGCATGCCATTTACCTCTTGAACTAGAACATAAAGCTTATTGGGCGATTAAAGAACTCAATTATGATTTCAAACTTGCCGGTGAAAAGAGGTTATTTGATATTAGTTCTCCAGATGAGTGGAGAACACAAGCTTATGAAAACGCTAAGTTATTTAAACAAAAAGTTAAAAGATGGCATGATAAAAGAATTCCAAATGAGAATTTAAAATCAGTGACCAAGTACTATTGTAAAATTCTCGTTTTATATTCTTTGCAGGAAAATTTATCTTCAAATGGAAAGGACCATATATCGTCGAAGAAGTTTCTCGTTCTGGAGCTATCAGGAATAATAATGTCGAGGGAACTAATCCAAAGGTGGTTAATGGGCAAATAATTAAACATTACATTGCAGGTACACCCATTAATGTTGAAACCAATATTATTCAAGCAATTACACTGAGGAACATCTAAAAGAGGCCTTCCAGAACGCTCCAGAATCCTGAAAGGGAGTAGGTATGTGATACAGTAAGTAAACCGACTCTAAAAATTCCACAAAAATAGTTTCTGTCCATTTTGGAATATAAGAAAAATAAGAAATAGCCGAGAAGGTCCACAAGGAGACCACAAGAAAACATGGTGCGCCCTACCCCCTGGGCGCACCATGATGTCTTGTGGGCCCCTCATGTGCCTTCCCGGCTCTGTTTTCTTCCCATATCCTTGTCTTGCAAGATGAAACTTCATTATATATACCCCCGGATGTTTTGACCACTATATCACAAGTTTTCCCTATCTTCTTGTTTCGGGCTGTTTTTCTGACAGATCTAGGTCACCATGTCGTCACAAGATTCAGATGGGGGAGTTATATCTCTCATTACACTGCCAACCCGAAGGTCTATGGTGATGCTGACCATTATGGGTGGTCCACAGACGAGGAGTTGAACGCTGATCTGAAAAGAATCGGCGATCTAGTGAGGAGGAAGATGAAATCCCTCTGCCTCAACCAAGGGACATACATGTGGAGTTCAAGAAGTCGAGCTTTCCGAATACGGTGAAATATCCTAAGTTCCAGCTTACTCCCTTTCGTCATGTGCAGGAAGATGATAGCAAGCTGTGTCACGGGATTTGGGATCTTTAAAGGAAGTCTATAAGTTGAAAGAGGATAATCGCATCCTCAAGTGGCAAGACAAGCCCACCACTTCATCGCCACCATCACCGAAGAAAGAAGCATGAGTACACGTGTCTGGGCACCACCCTTGGCTTGTCCCAAGCTTGGGGGAGGTACCCCGGTATCATATCACCATCACTTTTATCATCATTATCTTTCTTAGTTCAATCCTTAGTTATTTCATGATCTAAAAGAATAAAATATCAGCTTGAAGTAGTTTTTATTGTTAGTTCGTGATCTATCTATCTATGTAATCGTGTGTGAGAGCTATATAATAAGGAGTAGTTTGAGTTTGGTTGTTTTTCTCTCTTGTTTGGTTTAAGCAATATTACTAAAAATCATATGCTAATCCCATGGAAGTAATGACTTCACATGGAAGAAGTATAGTTGATAAAATTTATTGGATATTAACAAACATAGCATTGGTCATTGATGAAATTCATGAAAGGTTAATAAAGGAAGAGTAGCTTCACATATAAATATACTATCTTGGACATCTTTTATGATTGTGAGCCCCCATCAAATATTTTCAGCTTGACCGAATAGTTGATGTTGGACAAGGAAGACAACAAAATGAGTTATGTGTGCTTATATTCAAATAGAAGTTATATTGTCATGGATCCTCTCACATGTGGTGCTTTCTTATAATCTTTTGCTAGCCAAAAATTTATACTGAGTAGAGATACTACTTGTACATCCAAAAGCCCTTAAACCTAGTTTCTTGCCATGAGAGTCCACCATATCTACCTATGGGTTTAATAAGATCCTTCAAGTAAGTTGTCACCGGTGCAAAAAGCAATAAAATTGCTCCCAAATATGTATGATCTTTTATTGTAAGGGAAAATAAGCTTTGTACGAACTTGTGATGGAAAAGAAATAAAAGCGACAGACTACATAATAAAGGTTGCTATCACAAGGGGCAATATAGAGTGATGTTCCTTTGCATTAAGAGGTTTCACTTCCAAATGAAGAAAGCGCATGACAACCTCTGCTTCCCTCTGCAAAGGGCATGTCTTTACTATCTATGCAAGAGTCAATAATGTTCATCCTTATTCCAACCTTATTATTCTCCACTTGGCAAGCATCTTGTGGTAGGGAAAGATTCACGCACATATATCTAGTTGGATGTAGATGATCATGAGTTATTATTGTTGACATTATCCCTAAGATAAACAAGTTGGGAAGTGAAATATGAAACCCCCATATTCCTTTTGTGTCTGATAGAAATGTTTATTCTAAAGATATGCTCTGAGTTTTAACAATCATAGAAGACTATATGATGGTTGATTATGTGAAATTTGCTAAACCAAAAGCTCTTACATAGACTCTTCCTAAAATACGATGAATTTTAATTGCTTTGATGACTGAGAAAATAGTTTGCTAGTTGTCAAGAAAGTTTGTCTCTTGTACTTTGACTTTGTGGATGAATTGTTAATAGATCATGAGAAGTGTTATGATAATTCATTGTTGTTATACTAATGATCATGATGCCACCATGTGTGTATTTTTTTTTATCGAAGCCTCTCTCCATAAACTTATGGTCATGCTTATCGAGTTTGGTATGCGCTTGAGGAAAAGCGAGGTCTAAGCTTGGGGGGTTGATACATCCATTTTGCATCATGTTTTCCTACTGTTATTACAATGTTTTGGGTCAATATTTCACTTCATGAGGCAATTCTAATGACTTCTCTCTCTTATTTTGCAAGTTTCACATGAAGAGGGAAATTGCCGGCAGCTGGAATTTTGGACTTGAAAAAGCTACAGCAGAGGTACCTATTCTTCGGAGCTCCAAATGACCTGAAAATTTATAGAGATTTATTTTGGAATTAATAAAAATACTGGAAGAAGAATCGCCAGGAGAGGACCCACCAGGGGGACACAAGCTCAGGTGGTGCCCCCCTGGGGCGCGCCATGTGAGCTTGTGGGCCACCCAGCAGGCCTCTGTGACCCTCCTTCTCCTATATGATGCTATTTTCCCTAGAAAAAATAAAGGGAAGACTTTCAGGATGAAGAGTCGCCGTCTCGAGGTGGAACCTGGGCAGGAGCACTTTTGCTCTTCGCGGAGCGGTTCCGCCGGAGATACTTCCCTCCGGGAGGTGGAAATCAAAGCCATCGACATCACCAACGACCCTCTCATTGTGGGAGCACCAATCTTCATCAACATCTTCACGAGCACCACCTCATCTCAAACCCTAGTTCATCTCTCGTAATCAATCTTTGTCTCAAAACCTCAGATTGGTATCTATGGGTTACTAGTAGTGTTGATTACATCTTGTATATGCTAGTTGGTTTATTTGGCGGAACATTATATGTTCAGATCCTTAATCATATACAATATCCCTTTGATCTTAAACATGGATATCATTTGTGAGTAGTTGTGTAGCGACCAGACCTCAAACAGTCTGATCTTTGTGCATCAGTGTCATCCCTGGATCGGTAATGCTGACACGCACAGTACTTGAGGATTTATAACAGAGTAGCAATCACACACTTAATACATTAAATGTCTCAAAAGAGAACTTATTACAATAAATATGGCTTAAGGCCATCTAAAATTGATAACAGCGGAAGGCTTGGAAGATAAAGTGAGTCCATCAACTCCAACGGCATCACTCAGTGAAAGACAACGACCTATGATTCCTTACTCATCGTCTGAAAAGTCTGCAACATGAACGTTACAGCCAGAAACGGGTCAGCACATGGAATATGCTGGCAAGGTAACACATAGAGTAATGAACAGAATAAATGCTATCACTACATGCATATTTGGCTGGTGGTAAGCTCTAAGGTTACAGTTTTGCATAAAGCCAATTTTTTCCTACAACAAAGGAATAAATTTTATTTAACTATCATGGTGGTTGTTAAACATTGACAAGGTTCCTCCAACTCAATCCCAATTAAGCATCATCATTAAACCCAATCAAATTATATTAAGAGTGATGAGATCAACATGATAATCCAAGAACCAGATACTCAAGATGTCCATAACCGGGGACATGGCTAACCATGATTAGTTTGTACACTCTGCAGAGGTTTGCGCACTTTTCCCCACAAGACTCGAATGCATCCATGGTTGGAGATTCGAGACACAGTCTTTCTGAAGCATTAACTCTCTACTCTGGATAGACAGTACCGCCTACAACCCTACATCTGCTAGTCTACCTCTTCAAGAGCTTCACGCAACTTACTCAACTATGCCAGAGCCCATAATGGCTTGTGGCTGCATGTAACGCCCACGATGCGGCTATATCTCTCATGTGTCGAGGCACGACTTGGAGGCATAACCGCATTGTAGGTTTTGTCACAAGAAGGGTCATCTTCACACAACCCATGTAATGAACAAGAATGGGATAAAGAGAGTTGGCTTACAATCGCCACTTCACACTATTCATAAATAAATTCATACATCATTCAAGATACACACATAGACCGACTACGGTCAAATCCAAATGAAAAGAAGATAACCCCAAATGCTAGATCCCCGATCGCCCCAACTGGGCTCCACTACTGATCATCAGGAAACAAAACATAGTAACGACCAAGTTCCTCGTCAAACTCCCGCTTGAGCTCGGTTGCGTCACCTGCACTGGTATCGTCGGCACCTGCAACTGTTTTGGTAGAATCTGTGAGTCACGAGGACTCAGTAATCTCACTCCCGCGAGATCAAGACTATTTAAGCTTATGGGCAGGAAAGGGGTAATGAGGTGGAGCTGCAGCAAGCACTAAGCAAATATGGTGGCTAACATACGCAAATAAGAGCGAGAAGAGAAGCAACGCAACGGTCGAGAAGCTAGAAGTGATCAAGAAGTGATCCTGAAGCTACTTACGTTCATACATAACCCAAACCGTGTTCACTTCCCGGACTCCGCCGAAAAGAGACAATCACGGCTACACATGCGGTTGATGTATTTTAATTAAGTCAAGTGTCAAGTTCTCTACAACCGGACATTAACAAATTCCCATCTGCCACATAACCGCGGGCACGGCTCTCGAAAGTTTATACCCTGCAGGGGTGTCCCAACTTAGCCCATCACAAGCTCTCACGGTCAACGAAGGATATTCCTTCTCCCGGGAAGACCCGATCAGGCTCGGAATCCCGGTTACAAGACGTTCCGACAATGGTAAAACAAGACCAGCAAGACCACCCGACTGTGCCGACAAATCCCGATAGGAGCTGCACATATCTCGTTCTCAGGGCACACCGGATGAGCGAAGCGTACAGGTACCAACATAACCCAAGTTGCCAAGGGACGGGCCCGCACGGTGCTCTAGTTTGGACCAACACTCAGAGGAGCACTGGCCCGGGGGGTTAAAATAAAGATGACCCTCGGGAGCGCGACTCCCAAGGGAAAAAGGCTTAGGTGGCAAATGTTAAAACCAAGGTTGGGCCTTGCTGGAGGAGTTTTATTCAAAGCGAACTGTCAAGGGGTTCCCATAACACCCAACCGCGTAAGGAACGCAAAATCAAGGAACATAACACCAGTATGACTGAAACTAGGGCGGCAAGAGTGGAACAAAACACCAGGCATAAGGCCGAGCCTTCCACCCTTTACCAAGTATATAGGTGCATTAATTAAAATAAGAGATATTGTGATATCCCAACATATCCATGTTCCAACATGGAACAAACTTCAGCTTCACCTACAACTAGCAACGCTGTAAGAAGGGCTGAGCAAAAGCGGTAACTTGGCCAAACAACGGTTTGCTAGGAAAGGATGGTTAGAGGCTTGACATGGCAATATGGGAGGCATGATATAGCAAGTGGTAGGTAGCGCGGCATAGCAATAGAGCGAACAACTAGCGAGCAAAGATAGAAGTGATTTCGAGGGTATGGTTATCTTGCCTGAAATTCCGCTAGGAAGAAGATCAAGTTCATGAAGAAGACAAACGGACGTAGTCGAACGAACCCTCACAACTCCGGAACGAAACCGAAGCTAACGAGAGAAGCAAACCGGAAAGAAGCAAACAACATGGTAAACACACAATCATAAACATGGCATGATGCACAATCAAGTATGATGCATGTGCGGTTTAAATGAGGCATGGCATGGCAAAATGCAACAAACAAAACTACAAATTAAGTGGAGCTCAATATGCAACGAGTTGCATATTGAGAAAACACCACATCAATTATTTAGTTCTCTCCCGTTTATGTACCCAACAAAATTAACTGTGGTTAAGCATGGCAAGAGGTGAAGCATAATAAAACCATCTATTTAGGCAAGTTTAAATGAGGCCGGAAATAACAAATAACAATTCCGGAAAATCCCCATATGTCATTTAGCAATTTAAAGCAAACAACAATTTTAAATGTTTTAAATGTTATTATCATGATGCGGATGACATATGCAAGTTTTAAGCAATTTTATGGAAATGTTGACATGAGCATGATACGAGGCATTTGTCGCCATGGTGGAAGAAAAAGGGTGCCACGGCGGTGAAACGGAAATGGTGCCACGGGAACATCCCGGTTCCGGCAACTCGATTGAGATGCTGGTGCAAAGGAACAAGTGTGGGTGCGCGAAACGTGCAAGAGTGACGGGGAGTGATCCCGGATACCGGGTGTCCCACATGTCGGTGGCATGGCTTACGGCGAACGTGCAAGGAACAATTCAGACATGGTCCAAACATAGGGTGCATCTCATACAACACATGCATTCGGTCCACGGACGTCGTCTCGGAGTTATACCTTCGAAGCATGCCTTTACGGAGCGGATCGGGTTCGACGGTAGTGGAAGTAGTCGTTCTCGCGACGGTAGTGGAAGTAGTGGTACACGATGACGATAGTGGCACATCTTGTAGTGGAACCTTGGCATAGTGGTACACGTTTCATAGAGGAACTTGACGCAAACGGGGTCGACGGTAGAGGTACACACATTGCCGGGGTACTTGTCGGTCCGGTCTTGGTGTAGACGTACATGGCAAACGTAGTGGTACTAAGCGCCGGTCGTCGAGGGACTTGCCGAAAACCACAGAGCCGGTGTGCTTGTTCAGGCGTCGGTCTTGCCGGTGGGGAACTTGGCGAATCCGCATAGTCGCACACGGGTCGTAGTGGTACTTGTCAAACTCCATGGGGGTGGTCTTGGCGTGCAGCGAACAACAGTACAGGAAGGCAAAGGCATGGCCAAAGGTGAGGTGGCAGCGGCCTTGGGCGTGAAATCCAGCGACGGTACGACGGGGAACGGCGGACTTGACGGTGGAGGAGGAGGTTGGTTGCAGGCCATGAGCAGCGGCGCGAGATGCAGCGAGGTCATGTGGGCGCGGGACTTGGACGCCGGCTGCCGGGAAGCTCGGGGCAGGGGAAGCAGCCACCATGGGGACCGGGAGGAGCTCGGCTCCCCTCGGGCGTTGCAGGCTGCTAGTGGAGGAGACGCGCTGGCGAGGTGGCTCCTGGTCGCCGTAGAGGAAGCAGAGGACGGCGCGGGTCCGGCGACGATGGAGAATGGCAGGATGCGGCGAGGCTGCGCTGGCACTTGGCGAAGGCGTGGCCATGGAGGCCGGCGGTGCCATGGCCGTGCGGGCAGACGAGCTCGCGGGGCCGCGGGGTGGTTGGCTTGAGGGGTCTCGCTCCTCTCTCTTTCTCTGCGGATGGCGGCACGAGCAAGGGAGAGGGAGAGATTGAGAGGAGGGAGTGGCGGCGCAAGGGAGGAGAGCAGGGTGCGGGCTAGGGTTAGAGCTGGTGGGGGCGCCGGCTGGGCTTTGGGCTTAGAGGCCGGCTGGGCTGGAGGCTCTCTTTTCTCTCTCACTCTAAAGAAAATAAAAAAACAGAGATAAAAAAGAAAAGAAAGGGAGGTTAGGGGAAGAAGTTGGACACGCGGATAATTTTCCCAGACTCACAAAAATGTGCTTGTTCCGAGAAAATAGAAAAGGCCATGATTGAAAGATTTAAATTCAAACTCATTTGATTTAAATTCAAATGATTTGAATAGGAAGTGAGGGTTGGGAAGGTCCAAAAATGTTGGGATTTTTGGTGGAGCTCCGGAATATGATGAAAGAATATATGGCAAGGTTGGAGACCAAGAATTAAGATAACAAAGGCATTGGGATAATTTGCAAGTGTGTTATGGTGATTTCCAAATTAAAGGAATATTTAATATAGCTCCCTAATATTGGGAGGATATGTTATAAAGAGAAGTCACTCTAACCTCGATTTAAATAGATCAACCATCTATGATATTTATTAGTTGAGTTGAGATGCAAAGATTAATGACATGATGCAATGCAAAAATAAAAGAGCAAGCACAAAAGAAACACACGATGATCACAAAAATATGGAAGTCTTCTGAAGCGCCGGTCTCGGGGCGTCACACTGCACACGGAAGTTTCTAGCATGAATAATCTTATGATCCCTTTGAGCCTGGGTGGCGGGCCGTAGGATGATCACACGGGTCCTCCGGGATATCCTAGGACAACACTGGATTCTCCAGGTGCCCACAAGCAATCCACCCAGATGTGTATTAAAGTTGCCACCTTAAGTTGAACCATTAATTAACAAACTCACATTTGTCATGAATACACTCAAACCCAATCCACGTCTACGAGCATAGCATAGCAATATAAGCAACGTAGAAGTAACTCCCATAGGTTTGAAAATAAACAGGTGAATAGGTACTACCTCATCTATTTCCCAAAACCCACAATTTAATCAGATCCTAACCATGCAATTGTTTGAAAATTGATCTAATGCAATAAAACTGGGTAGTAAAGAGGTATGATCAAAGTGTTACTTGCCTTGCCGATGATCCCGAAACCTAGAGACTCGTAGTAGCACGCTTCGCACTCCGGGTACTGTATCGCAAACAAACAAGCATACAATAAGCACTCAACTAGATGCATGGGTAAAACTCAAATAAGAGAACTAACCAGAAAGTTCAACTTAAGAACTCCGGTTTGCAAAAATAATCAACCAAACGAAGCAACAAAACTCAAACTGCGAAAGAAACAAGATCCGTTTACTAATCTAGACTTAGGTCAAATTTTACAGTAGAAAAATCTTGTTCAAGTTGGTTAAATAGAAAGAGGGCTTCGAAACAAAGATCTAGGCGCTTGAATCGCCTGATTCCGATAAACGAGCGAAAAGATAAACTAAAACGAAAATCGGGTCACAAATCACGATCGAAAATAATCGCGGAAAACCCTGGAAAAAGAAAACCTAACGAACAGACTAACGAACGAACGTTCACTGTCTGCGGCTAACGGATGAAAACCGTTCCTTAAAATGAACGTACGAACTGGCGTTCGCTAAGTAACTAAACCCTAAAAAAACCGAACAAAAAAAACAGATCTAGGGTTCGAAAATAAAAACCGATCGGTTTTCCGACGAAAACTGGCGGCGGCGGCTGCGGCTACCTCGTCGGCGGCGGGGTCGGTGGCGGCGGCGACGAGCGGCTCCGGCGGCGGGGTCGGTGGTGGTGGGCGGCGGCGGGACGGGCGGCGGCTGCGTGGCGCGTGGTGGCGAGCAGCAGCGGCGCGTGGCGGCTGCGGCGGTGGCGGCAGCGGCGGCGGTGCGCCTGGCGGCGGGGTCGGGGCTAGGGTTTCAGGATGGGGTGGGCTGGCGGGGCCTCGGCTTATAAGGGCCAGCCAGGTGAAGTGTCCTAGTCGGACACGGCCCGGTAAGGCGGTGGACTTTTTTTTAAATAATTCCGTGCAGAAAAATGAAGAAAAGAAATACTAAATGGACTCCAAAAATCCTGAAATAAATTTTCCCCGTCCTCTAAAAATCTACCGGACGAGGTGAACATTTATTTTGGCCTATAATGCAATTTTGAAAACACGTATTTTTCCTAGTTTAGATAAAATAGCGATAAAATCCGAATAAAAATCTTATTTGATTTTTATATTAAAATCTCCAATATTTCTTTATTTTGGGGAAGTCATTTATCCCCTCTCTTTTATTTTCATAAAAGAAATATTTAAAGAGAAAATAATTAAAATCAAACGATCCTCTTTTCAAAATTTGAGAAAACTCAAATATGAAAATAACGAAATCCCCAACTCTCTCCGTGGGTCCTTGAGTTGCGTAGAATTTCTATGATCAAGCCAAAATGCAATAAAATATGATATGCAATGATGATCTAATGTATAACATTCCAAATTGAAAATTTGGGATGTTACAAACCTACCCCCCCTTAAGATGAATCTCGCCCTCGAGATTCGGGTTGGCTAGAAAATAGGTGAGGGTGATCCTTCCGTAGGTCTTCCTCTCATTCCCAGGTGGCTTCATCCTCGGTATGGTGGCTCCACTGAACTTTGCAGAACTTGATAACCTTACTGCGTGTGACTCGGCTAGCAAACTCAAGAATCTTGATTGGTTTCTCCTCGTAGGTCAAATCGCTATCCAACTGAATCGCTTCCAGTGGCACTGTATCCCTCAGAGGTATATCAGCCATCTCTGCGTGGCACTTCTTCAACTGGGAAACGTGGAACACATCGTGAACTCCTGACAATCCTTCGAGCAATTACAACTTGTAAGCAACTTCTCCCATACGTTCCAAAACCTTGTATGGTCCCACAAAATGTGGTGCTAATTTTCCCTTAACTCCAAAATGCTTCCCTCCTCGAAGTGGTGATACACGAAGATACACTCTGTCTCTGACTTCGTAAACTGTCTCCTTGCGTTTAGAATCTGCATAGCTCTTCTGCCTATACTAGGCTACCTTGAGTCTATCGCGTATCAGCTTAACCTTCTCTTTAGACTCTTTTATCAAATCTGGTCCAAACAACTGATGGTCTCCAACTTCATCCCACAACAATGGTGTCCTGCACCTCCTTCCGTACAATGCTTTGAAAGGGGCCATCTTCAAACTGGCTTGATAGTTGTTGTTGTAAGAGAACTCTGCATAAGGCAAATTGTCATCCCAACTAGATCCATAGTCTAGCGCACAAGCTCTCAACATGTCCTCCAGAATCTGATTGACTCTCTCAGTCTGTCCATCTGTCTGCGGGTGAAAGCTGTACTGAACTCTAGCCTGGTTCCCAAACTCTCATGCAACTGATTGCAAAACTTTGAGGTAAACTGGGTTCCTCTATCTGATACAATGGTCCTCGGAACTCCATGCAGACATACGATCCTGGTCATGTATATCTTTGCCAACTTAGCACTGGTGTAAGTGGTCTTAACTGGGATGAAATGAGCTACCTTCGTCAAACGATCGACTACAACCCATATCGAGTCATAGCCTGAACGAGTCCTGGGTAATCCCGTGATGAAATCCATGCCTAGTTTATCCCACTTCCATTCGGGTATCGGCAATGGCTGTAGCAATCCAGCTGGCTTCTGATGTTCTGCCTTCACTCTCTGACATACATCACAAACTGCTACATACTCCGCAATATCCTTCTTCATTCCGGTCCACCAGAAGCTATCCTTCAAATCCAGATACATCTTGGTATTTCCTGGGTGAATCGAATACGGCGAATCATGGGCCTCTTGCAGAATCAACTTCCTGATCTCCGGATCATTAGGCACATATACGCGGTCCTCAAACCATAGGGTATCGTGCTCATCCTCACGAAATCCCTTAGCTTTTCCTTTGCTCATCCTCTCTTTTATCTCGGCAATCTCCTTGTCCGTCTTCTGAGCTTCCCTGATCTTATCCATCAAAGTAGACTGAATCTCCAATGCTGCTACATAACCCCTCGGAACTATTTCCAAACATAGCTCACGAAGATCCTCTGCTAGCTCATTGGGTAATCCTCTGGTCATGAGTGTATTGACATGACTCTTGCGGCTCAATGCATCGGCTACTACGTTAGCCTTTCCGGGATGATAATGCAACTTCATATCATAATCCTCAATGACCTCCAACCATCTCCTTTGCCTGAGATTCAACTCCTTCTGCGTGAAGATATACTTCAAACTCTTGTGATTCATGTACACCTCACAATGGTTTCCGATGAGAAAATGTCTCCATGTCTTCAACGCATGCACTACGGCTGCTAACTCCAAATCATGGGTAGCATAATTCAACTCATGGGGTTTAAGCTGTCGTGAGGCATATGAAACAACTCTTACCTCCTGCATAAGCACTGCTCCAAGTCCTCGACGAGAAGCGTCTGCAATACACCTGGTAATCCTTGCGTTGATCTGGAAGAATCAACACTGGAGCTGTAACCAAGCGTTTCTTCAACTCCTGAAAACTGGCCTCACATTCCTCAGTCCATTTGAACTTGGTGTCCTTCTTCAACAACTCCGTCATGGGCTTTGCAATCTTCGAGAAATTCTCAATGAACCTCCGGTAGTATCCTGCGAGTCCAAGAAAACTCCGGATCTCTCCAACTGACGTGGGTGCTTCCCAATTTGTCACAGTGACAACCTTGGTAGGGTCTACTGCTATTCCTTCTCCGGATATAACATGTCCGAGGAATCCAACTTCCTTCAACCAAAACTCACACTTGCTGAACTTGGCATATAACTGGTGTTCTCTGAGCTTCCCAAGTACCAGACGCAAATGCTCTTTATGCTCCTCTTCATTCTTCGAGTAGACTAGAATATCATCAATGAACACCACGACGAACTTATCCAAAAACTCCATAAACACCTTGTTCATCATGTTCATAAAATAGGCAGGTGCGTTAGTCAGACCAAATGACATAACGGTATACTCATATAGCCCGTACCTTGTGGTAAAAGCTGTCTTAGGTATATCCTGCTCTCGAATCTTCAGCTGGTGGTACCCTGATCGCAGATCGATCTTGGAAAACACCTTAGCTCCTTGCAGCTGGTCAAACAAATCATTTATCATCGGCAGTGGGTACTTGTTCTTGATCGTCACCTCATTCAACCCTCGATAATCAACAACCATCCTCAACGATCCATCCTTCTTCTCCACTAGAAGCACTGGTGATCCCCAAGGTGACGAGCTTGGGCGAATATAGCCTTTATCCAGTAACTCCTTAATCTGCTTCTTAATTTCCTCTAAATCCTTAGCGGGCATCCTGTACGGTCTCTTAGATATTGGCCCTGTGCCTGGCAAAAGCTCGATCAAAAACTCAATGTCTCTATCCGGTGGCATGCCTGGCAACTCTTCTGGAAATACATCCGGGAAATCCTTCACCACTGGTACTTCCTCCTGTACAACTCCTGATAAGGAATTCACTTGAGTCCTATTCGGCACATGCCGGGATACATACTTGATCCTTCTTCCTTCTGGGGTGGTAAGCAAAATCGACTTACTGGCGCAGTCAATGTTCCCTCCATACTTCGATAACCAATCCATGCCTAATATCACATCCAGTCCTTGTGACTCCAATACTATTAGGTCTGAGGGAAACAGGTAGTTACCAATCCTTAATGGTAACCGATCACACCATAGGCTAGCCATATACTCTGCTCCTGGCGAGGTTACTAACATGGGTGACCTAAGGGCTTGGGTTGGCAGTTTAAACTTATCCACAAATCCCCTTGATATGTATGAATGCGATGCACCAGTATCAAAAAGAACGATTGCACTAAATGACTTAACCAAAAACTTACCTATTATTGCATCGGGTTGCGCTTCAACCTCCTCCACGCTAACGTGGTTCACTTGTCCCCTGTTGAAAGGGTTGGGCTTCTTCCCAGAGCTTCCATTGCCATTTCCATTCTTTGCTTCAGAACACTCCGTGGCATAATGTCCATTCTTCCCGCACTTGAAACAAGTAATGTGACTTAGATCCTTCTTGGCGGGCGTTGCTGGGTTGGTACGGTTCTGGCCGTTGCTTCCTCCATTACCATTACCATTCCTAGGGCCACTATGGTTGTGCGTAATCCCTCCATTGTGATTGTGACCTCCATGGTTATGTTGAAGGGGTCCTCCCGAGTTCGGGGTAAAACGGGGTCTCTGCTGAGCTCCAGAATTGTACTTCCCTTGTCCATACTTCCTCTTGCGGTTGTCAATCTGCTGCTGCTTCCCTTCAATCATGAGAGCTCTATCTACCAACTCCTGGTAGTTATTGAAAGTTGCCACCATCAACTGCATGCTCAGCTCATCATTCAGTCCTTCCAGAAACTTCTCCTGTTTAGCTGCATCTGTAGCAACGTCATCTGGGGCATAACGTGCTAGCTTACTAAAGTCATCCACATACTGGCCAACGGTGCATCCTCCTTGGCGTAAGTTGCGAAACTCGCGCTTCTTCATGGCCATAGCTCCTGCTGATACATGGGCAGTGCGAAAAGCCTGCTGAAACTGGTCCCATGTGACAGTGTCGATGGGGTAAGTGGCTGTGAAATTCTCCCACCATGATGCTGCGGGTCCATCAAGCTGATGTGCGGCAAAACGCACTCTCTCCGCATCTGTGCATCCTGCCGTGGTCAACTCCCTTCCAATCTTGCAGAGCCAATCATCTGCAACTATCGGCTCGGTGCTACTGGAGAACACCGACGAATTTAGCCTTAGAAAACGGGCTAAGTGATCAACAGGTGGTGGTGGTGGTGGATTATTGTTGTTGTTGTTCCCCTGATTCTGATTCTGGACTAGTATCTGCATCAATGCATTCTGCTGCTGGATCAACTGAGTGAGCTCCGGCGGGAAAGCAAATCCATTGTCGCGTCTCGGAGGCATCTGCTGGGTTTAGAAAAGGTGAGAAAACAGAATAGAATGAGGTCTAGGGGGAAAACACTACCCATATGCACATGAGACAAACACAATCATATCACTTCAATCAATTCAAACAAGGGCATACAATCGGTCTAACTATCGTTACAAAAGTGCCGGACTATACTATATACATGGGGGAAATTTCTACTACTGATATGGTGGTCGACTAGAAAAATTGATCGGTGGAAGACTCCATAATATCTGCTCCAGCTTCATCAACAAAGTCATCATCGCTATCATCGGGGTCTGAGTCGGTGTCGTCGATGATGATGTAGTTCTCCGGGCAAGTGGAATCATCGTCTTCTCCTCCTGGCGCGGGGTCTCCCATGAAGACTCCTAGCTTCCTTGTGAGATCGTCATTCTTCTCCACGAGTATCGTCATTTCCTCCTCGTATCCATCTTGTGTAGACTTGAGTTCTTCCTCCAGCTCCGTGATCCTGGTCATTGCCTTCTTCAGATCTATCATGCCTGCGCACATCTGGTTCTCCTGGCGACGAATGTGCTGATTTAACTCCTGGATGAAAGCTGCAATAGACCTATCCTTCCTGGTGCTGATCATCTCCCATTGCTCATCTCGGCGCCCACAAATCTGGTAGATAGTATCCTTGAGATCCTTGTGGTAAACTTCCCCGATGCGTCCCGTGGTGATGTGGGCTACCATGCTCTTGCCTAGACTCCAGGTTGGTGCATCAAAGGAAAACTCTATGGGCTCAGTGACTGGCATGAACGTCCTTCCTGGTACTTGAACTCGAATCATCCAGCGCTCCTCTTCTGGTAAAGTGGCGTTGTAGGTTCCGGTGAAGCTTGGTATTCCGATGTTCAGGTATCTAGTAACTTCCTTCAAGTGTCGGCCAAAAGGTGTATCTTCATCCGGTTGTGCAAACTTGTTCCTCGAGTCCGCCATCCTAAAGAGTAGAAAATGGAGAGGAGTCAGAAATGAGAAGAGAGTAGTGATCTAGGGTTTTGGCTTAGTGGTCGTGTCCTACAGTCAGCGTGTGCTCTGATACCATCTTGTAGCGACCAGACCTCAAACAGTCTAATCTCTGTGCATCAGTGTCATCCCTAGATCGGTAATGCTGACGCGTACAGTACTTGAGGATTTATAACAGAGTAGCAATCACACACTTCATACATCAAATGTCTCAAAAGAGAACTTATTACAATAAATATGGCTTAAGGCCATCTAAAATCGATAACACCGGAAGGCTTGGAAGATAAAGTGAGTCCATCAACTCCAACGGCATCACTGAGTGAAAGACAACGACCTATGGCTCCTTACTCGTCGTCTGAAAAGTCTGCAACATGAACGTTGCAGCCCGAAACGGGTCAGCACATGGAATATGCTGGCAAGGTAACACATAGAGTAATGAACAGAATAAATGCTATCACTACATGCATATTTGGCTGGTGGTAAGCTCTAAGGTTACAGTTTTGCATAAAGCCAATTTTTCCCTACAACAAAGGAATAAATTTTATTTAACTATCATGGTGGTTGTTAAACATTGAGAAGGTTCCTCCAACTCAATCCCAATTAAGCATCATCATTAAACCCAATCAAATTATATTAAGAGTGATGAGATCAACATGATAATCCAAGAACCAGATACTCAAGATGTCCATAACCGGGGACACGGCTAACCATGATTAGTTTGTACACTCTGCAGAGGTTTGCGCACTTTTCCCCACAAGACTCGAATGCATCCATGGTCGGAGATTCGAGACACAGTCTTTCTGAAGCATTAACTCTCTACTCTGGATAGACAGTACCACCTACAACCCACTACATCTGCTAGTCTACCTCTTCAAGAGCTTCACGCAACTTACTCAACTATGCCAGAGCCCATAATGGCTTGTGGCTGCACACGGAAGTTTCTAGCATGAATAATCTTATGATCCCTTTGAGCCTGGGTGGCGGGCCGTAGGATGATCACACGGGTCCTCCGGGATATCCTAGGACAACACTGGATTCTCCAGGTGCCCACAAGCAATCCACCCAGATGTGTATTAAAGTTGCCACCTTAAGTTGAACCATTAATTAACAAACTCACATTTGTCATGAATACACTCAAACCCAATCCACGTCTACGAGCATAGCATAGCAATATAAGCAACGTAGAAGTAACTCCCATAGGTTTGAAAATAAACAGGTGAATAGGTACTACCTCATCTACTTCCCAAAACCCACAATTTAATTAGATCCTAACCATGCAATTGTTTGAGGATTGATCTAATGCAATAAAACTGGGTAGTAACGAGGTATGATCAAAGTGTTACTTGCCTTGCTGATGATCCGCGAAACCTAGAGACTCGTAGTAGCACACTTCGCACTCCGGGTACTGTATCGCAAACAAACAAGCATACAATAAGCACTCAACTAGATGCATGGGTAAAACTCAAATAAGAGAACTAACCAGAAAGTTCAACTTAAGAACTCCGGTTTGCAAAAAGAATCAAACCAAACGAAGCAACAAAACTCAAACTGCGAAAGAAACAAGATCTGTTTACTAATCTAGACATAGGTCAAATTTTACAGTAGCAAAATCTTGTTCAAGTTGGTTAAACAGAAAGAGGGCTTCGAAACGAAGATCTAGGTGCTTGAATCGCCTGATTCCGATAAACGAGCGAAAAGTTAAACTAAAACGAAAATCGGGTCAGAAATCGCGATCGAAAATAATCGCGAAAAACCCTGGAAAAAGAAAAACTAACATACAGACTAACAAATAAACGTTCGCTGTCTGCGGCTAACGGATGAAAACCGTTCGTTAAAACGAACGTACGAATGGGCGTTCGCTAAGTAACTAAACCGAAAAAAACCAAACAAAAAAAACAGATCTAGGGTTCGAAAATAAAAACCAATCGGTTTTCCGACGAAAACCGGTGGCGGTGGCGGCTGCGGCTACCTCATCGGCGGCGGGGTTGGTGGCGGCAGCGACGAGCGGCTCCGGCGGCGTGGTCGGTGGTGGTGGGCGGCGGCGGCTCCGGCGGCGGGGCGAGCGGCGGCAGCGCGGCGCGTGGCGGCGGCGGCGGCATCGGGGCTAGGGTTTCGGGACGGGGTGGGCTGGCGGGGCCTCAGCTTATAAGGGCCGGCCGGGTGCAGTGTCCTAGTCGGACACGGCCCGGTAAGGCGGTGGACTTTTTTTAATAATTCTGCGCAGAAAACTAAGAAAAGAAATACTAAACGGACTCCAAAAATCTTGAAATAAATTTTTCCCGTCCTCTAAAAATCTACTGGATAAGGTGAACATTTATTTGGGCCTATAATGAAATTTTGAAAAACGCGTATTTTTCCTAATTCAAATAAAATAGCGATAAAATCCGAATAAAAATCTTATTTGATTTTGATATTAAAATCTCCAATATTTCTTTATTTTGGGGAAGTCATTTTATCCCCTCTCTTTTATTTTCATAAAAGAAATATTCGAAGAGAAAATAACTAAAATCAAACGATCCTCTTGTCAAAATTTGAGATAACTCAAATATGAAAATAACAAAATCCCCAACTCTCTCCGTGGGTCCTTGAGTTGCGTAGAATTTCTAGGATCAAGCCAAAATGTAATAAAATATGATATGCAATGATGATCTAATGTATAACATTCCAAATTGAAAATTTGGGATGTTACAAGTTGCTTTTGTTCTTGAGGACATTGGAGAAGTCTTGTTATAAGTAATCATGTGAAGTTGGTATCCGTTCAATATTTTGATGATATGTATGTTGTTCTTCATCTAGTGGTGTCGTCTAAATATCGACTACATGACACTTCACCATGTTTGGGCCTAGGGGGGCATTGGGGAGTAATAAGTAGATGTTGGGTTGTGGGAGTGACAGAAGCTTAAACCCTAGTTTATGAGTTATTCTGTAAGATTAGAATCCATATGTTTCATGTTATGGTTAGATTTATCTTAATTCTTATTTTGTAGTTACGGATGCTTGTGAGAGGGGCTAATCATAAGAGGATTGCATGTTCAAGTAAGAATAACACCCTAGAACCAGTCCACCCACATATCAAATTATCAAAGTAGTGAACGCTAATCAACTAAACATGATGAACGTGACTAAACGAGAATTCCCATGTGCCCTCGTGAACGGTTTGCTTAATATAAGAGAACTTTTCGGCCTGTTCTTTGCTATAAAAAGTATTGGGCCACCTTGTTGCACCTTTGTTAGTATTGTTACTTGTCACGAATTACCTTGCTACAAAACTACCTGTTACCGCACTTTCAGTACTTGCAGAGGATACCTTGCTGAAAATCGCTTGTTATTTCCTTCTGCTCCTTGTAGGGTTCGATACTCTTACTTATCGAAAGGACTATGATTGATCCCCTATACTTGTGGGTTATCACACTTGCAGAGAATACCTTGCTAAAAACCTTGTCATTTCCTTCTGCTCCTCGTTGGGTTCGACACTCTTACTTATCAAAAGGACTACAATTGATCCCCTATACTTGTGGGTCATCAGTCGTTTGAGCAACCCATCCTCCTAAAGCATTTGATATAATCCTAGTGAGGAAGACCCCTAGTACCCAAAGCCAAAGGATTGAGCATCATTGAACATTCTATTCTAAGTGAACAGAATACGTGTTACTCTTGAATAATGTGATCTTCCAGATGGTTAGACGTCAGTTCAGAGCATCTAAGAGTCATTGTGGTTAACTAAAGAAATAGTATGTGAAGGTTTCGCAACCACTACAACAAGAGGTAAAGTTGTCACATCAACTTGAATTGGTCCAACAAGTCACGTGCCTTCTCCGAGCAACGGGTTTCAGTTTCTTCACTCTTTACATTCTATACATGTATATCGTGAACATTTGGTTTCCTTCTCTCTCTAAAGACTTTGACTGAAGACTTAGTCATTTCGATGTCTCTATTATGTTTTGCTTCATTTTAAATTTAGTTGTACTTAAGTGTACCTGCTTGTTCGTGTGTCTTGTTTAATTGTACTGTTACTTAGTTTGCATGTTTTCCACTGCTTTGATGACTTTGCCCCAACATAAACTACAAGCTTAGTCTAGCTTCTATGTTGCAAGTATTTTCTTGCACTATTTTTTGGAAAAGTAGCTTCTTTCAAAGAATTTCTTAAAAATCTCCCATTCACCCCCTCCCCCCCCCCGGTCGATTAGACATCCTTTCAATATAAAAATGAAAAAACTTTCATAAGTTGAAATAAAGGTAAAGGATAGGGGAATGTGAATACTGAGAGGCTCGATGAACATTTTTCCCATGGTTCAGATAGTTGGCGCTATCCTACTCCACTTTGATGGAGGCCTTGAACTATGAAAGTTCTAGCATCATGGTGATCCCGATTGTGAGTTCAATGGAGGAATTAGTCCATGAAGGAGAACATCCACGAAGGGTCCACACGGGAGCAACCAACCTATGCCAACATGGCATACGACCACGAAGGTCTAGCCTTACTCGGTGTAGATCTGCATGAAGTATGTGATCTCCAAGCCCATACTAACTCTTGGTTCATTCACACCTTGAAGGCTCACAAGCATACCCAGCCGGTCTAGGCGGCGCACACAATCCAAAAGTAACAAGATTGATGTTGCTTGGTGATGAATCCCTTCTTTTTGTCCACACTCAATACTATCTCAGTATATGACTTTGGATTGGAGAGGTCGGGTGGGAAGCAAGGAGGAGATTACAAATCAAAGGAGTTGCCCGATGGTTGGACTAGAAAGCCCTTTAAACTTGGCACAAGGAGGTGAAGTTCTCTCTCAGAAAATATGAGTGTGTATTCCTTCGAGTGAATTGATGAGATAGGGGGATATAAGTAGGATGGACCAAACATCTGACTACTACACAGCTTTTTTTAGCAAAGCTTAAAGGCACCAAATGACTAGATTGCAATCGCTGAACAAAACTAAAAGTGGCAACTATCAACTAGCTAGGAAGGTCCAACCTGAATTCGTTTGGAGGTTTCGACTAACTAACAACTCATGTACACATGCCTCTGGATTACGTTTAGAAATTCCGGCCAGACGTGTTCGTGTCTCCGAGCAGTTCAAGAAGTATGAGCATAATGCTCCAGAAGTTCTGGATGCGAGTTGTTAGGGAGCTCCAACTGATTAGGGTTTGAAACAGCTATATACGGATCAATAGTTCATAGGGTCCAAAAAATGGGTTCGGTGACAACGTGCAATGAAAATGCAGAGATATAGTGGAGGAATAAAATGCTTTTTGAGGGCATATGGAGTTGAATCATTAAGCACATGGAGAAAGAAATGCAACTTAGCAACTTTCATCCCCTGTTGATTTTATCTACATAACCTACTGAACTCAATGTGACCTTGGATCGCTAAAACAAAAATCTAAGTATTTGGCATGACCAACACTTGTCTCATTAGAATTTGAGGGGTCACAGATTAATTTCCTTATTGCATATTATGGAAGATAATCTAAATTGTACTTGATAAACATTACTCCATTCAGTTATGTTGACATTAATTTCCAAAATCCACCTAAGTTTGGAATGCACCTTCAGCACTCCTTACCTCATTATACAAGTATAATGCAAACTACAAATAGACATTGTTCATAATTAAGGTGCACTAGTGTTTAAATCAATTTACTATAAAGTGTGCTCCCACTCAAATCAATATTTCTTATAATTGAAAGTGTGTGATTCAAGATCCTTGTATGATTCACATCCATTGATGTGGACAGCACTAATGACGTGAACTTCAACCGGTGGGCAAACTTGTCAATCATATCTCCATATGACTCTTGTTCATCTTTCGATGCTTTGTGCTCCGAGCTTAGTATGATTCTGCGAAAACTTCAAGATAACCGAGTGTTTCTTCAGTGAGGCCTGACCTTCACCCACCTTACACCACAATTCATTTGTACTCATGTAAACATGACGCACTCCAAAAATCTACGTGTTGTAGACTGTTGCTACACTGGGAAGAGCTCTAAATACCTGATATTTTTTGTGAGAGATCATCCTAATAATTGACTAATATGCAATCAAATTATGCAAACAACAAAGGGATAAACATCTCAAGCAATTCATAATAGGATGATATGGTGTAGCCCTTGGTGTTGGGAATGTCTCCACGATCCTTCGAGGTCTTCATGAAGGTACTCTGTGATGATGTCGTAGCCACCATCATGTTCTTCTACAATGGGTGAAGCCACCTTGCTCCGGGTCCTCCGTAGCATGTATGTCACTTCCCTCGATAAAATAAAATAACGTGTTTTGACATGCGGGTAATAAAAGTGACAATCCTTTGGCTCCGGTCATCATATCGTACTGTCTCATGCAGGTCACTTAACGTTACATCAAATAACCATCTCATAGATATAAACTCATTATCATGACGAAGGCTATACCACATCACATGCATCCTGCAAAACCAAGTTAGACAACTTCTAGTCGGTTTGGCAAATTTTAATTACATGGCTTCTAGGGTTTCCGGATAACTCTAGCTACCTATGTCCACCATTAAGGCGATAATTCTTGTTGCTAGATCAACTTTCGAGGTGTGTGAGGGAAGAGACTTAATTAAACATCTCTATCCCCACACTAAACTTCGTCAATACGCGTGACCCCCTAGAAGATTGAACATCTTCATCACCCTCTTGTGTTTGCGAAAGTTCACTATTCTTGACTATGATGAAGCCCAAAGAACTGTTAGCAGATCGTCAACAGCCAGAGCCGATCGATTGTCAGAACTTTGTAGAAAACTACATCATGTCCTCAATGAACTGAACACAAGCAACACTCGAGGGAATCATAGCAAGAACATCAAACCCTCACATCCACATGTGATCTAGATCGAAACCTACATCTACTCATAGAACCGCTTTGATCTATTGGGAAACGTAGTAGAAAACAAAAAATCGCCCTATGATCGACCAGGAACGCTATGAAGATGTTGTTTGGATCGGATCGTTACCAACTCCGAGTTGCAACGGATGAATGATCCCTCGAACCGCCCACAAACAGTCCCTTGAACGGAAGAACGAAAGCACGACCCCTCCACATATTGCAAGTGTACGGTCTTCACGATCCGGCAGCGCTTCGCCCTCCAGAGCTAATCGTCGCCGGAGAATTAGAGGAAAGAGATTAGAACCACTCTGGGCGTCTAATTATGAGGATTAGAGGATCTACATCTAGATCTAATTGGAACAATTAGAACTAGACTAGAGAACTAGAGGAGGCTCCAAAAACTTGTGTGCAAAAAGTGCTCAAAACCTCTAGTATATATAGGTTGGAGGAGGGAGAGGAGGCGCCACAAGACGGGAAGGATTCCTTCCCCCTTGCCGACCAAGTAGGGGGAGTTCCCGTCCAATTTGGCCTCCCCTCTTTGCTTCTCCAAGAAGCTAAGGGGGCGCATCCCTTATTGGGCCCAAGTGGCCCAACATTTTTGCACCACTTGGCTTTTTAAGGCCTGTTGAAATTTAATTATATATAAAAGCCTCCTACTATTATTAGAGCCTTTTATTATTAATTTAACATTTTCAAAAACATTTTTCACCTATCTATACCTACTAATAGAGTACGGAGTGCTTCTGCCCGTCCGCCATCGTACATTTTATAAAAAGCCCCCTGGTGTTTTTTTAAATAACTCGCGGTCTAGTATTAAGTCCCTCTTCTTTCTCTCTATCTGTTGGGCTTCGGCCCAACTTCTGTACCAACTATCGCGCGCGCACCTGGACGCTAGTTAGTATTTCGCCTTCAACTACAGTAAGCCCGGTTTACTTTGTTTTCAACCCGTTTAGGTCCCTGGTCTTTATTATTTACAAAGAATATGTTAAAATAACCATGCTATAACTTTGCAACCGTAACTCGGATTAAAATAATTTTTATATGTAATTTGACCAAAAAAATGCTTAGTTTCCAACCATGCTATTAGTCGTTCATGTTAACTAATACATTATTTTTAGCGCATAACCTTAATTAACCTAATTAATTTGATATGCAATATTAAATGTTTTCTACATCATTTAAATTGGCTCCATATGTTGAATAAAGTATGTCAAAGGGCGTGCGTTGCACCTTTTTCGACAGACTTAGCAGTAGCGAATATATATATATATATATATATATATATATATATCTGTGTGTGTGCGCGCGCGCGCGTGTGCGTGTGCGTGTGTGTGTGTGTGTTTGTGTTTTACCCCATTTAAATTGGCTTGATATGTTATATAAAATATCTTAGGAGGGCCTACATTGCACCCTTTTTCTGCAGACTAAAGAGTAGCAAAAAATATTTGTGATTTGTGAGGCTAGAACTCATGACCCAAAAGCCCCAAACAGCTGACCTAACATGTGCTTGTTCTAAACAAATAGGTTATTTATTCAATTAAAAAGTCCCACCTCAACTCTTTGCACGAGAATACATCACTTTAGATATGTGTGTGTGTGTGTGTAAAATGTGTGGAAATTGGGAAGCCACTTCAAGAGCCAAGGAACAGAGGGAGCAAGTGAATTAAGTGAATTTGGGCTAGCATGGTTGATTGGCTCTTAATAAATAAAATTATTGGATTTGCATGGATGGTTGCGTCAATATAAATTAAGAGGGTTTATAAGTAAGACCAGATTTCAGGATTGTTGCTATGAGGGGCAGACCCTATAATTAATGAATTAATCCTTCTGGAGTCCACCAATCTTGTGTTAATAATCCATTTTTTAAGACTTCTGTGAGATAACAACAACAAATGAGGAGTAGATTTCAACCTCGGCATGTGTATCCCTGCTGTCGTAAAGTGGCACTGTCCAGATGTTGCCATGTCGCATTGATATACGTTTTGATGGACATGTCAACTACTTGTCTCGTTGCAACGCACGGGCATATGCACTAGTATATAATTTATCCATATTACCCAGTATTGTGTGGTAAACCCCAAAACTCTTCCGGTGACCTCGAAATGCTTCCGGTTCCTCTGGAAACTATTTTGAATATTAATGAAACAATTCCAAAAATAAATCCTCGATACTCTAATCCTACTAACACTCAGCAAATCATGATTACCTTAAGCTTGACCCTGTAGGTTTGGTAAAACATAGACATGAACAGTAACACCTTTTGTTCAATGACTGGTAGCAGAACCTTGGACGTCCATATTGATTCATATGAGTACATGAATGACATCCTAGTGAACCTTTGATTGTCATGTGCTATTTCCTTTGCTTTGCAATACTTTACAAAACCCAATGTGAGTATCCTCTTGACTCATGCACATGCTCACTATACCGGTCTCCTCGTTACCGGTTTTGTTCTTCTTTGTCATTGACATGTTCCGGCATCACCATGACCTAGTCACCTGTGTTTGGCCAGACGATGATGGATGTCGTCATAGCGAGAGAGCCCTAAGAATATCTCTCCATTGTTGGAGGAGAAAATCCCACTCTCGATCTATCTAGTCCCTTGTCAAACTTTCCGATGAACTTGTAAGTTGTCGTTATGATCACCATGTTACAGATGATATTTGAGAAACCCCAAAGTCCATCGTACGGTAAGAACTGACTACGATACTCTCATGGTCAAAGGAACTAAATCACATGTTAACTCTGTGTTCACTACTGCAGGATGCTGCTAACGCGACGCTACAATCAGAGACCCTTCGACGAAACTGTGTGTGATGCAATAATCACAAACGGTCGTGTAAAAGAACCGTCAAAAAAGGTGCAAAACATTTGTGATGGTGGAGCCATCAAACACGGTTCAGATTTTAGTTGCGTGTGCGATGCAGGGCATACGGTCCAGTTCAATGAACTGTTTGCGATGAGGCAGAACAAAAGAAATGGGCAGCCAGATGAAGGCGTGTGCGATATACAACATACGGTTCACTCGGATGAACTGTTTGTGATGAGGAGGAACAATAGAAACGGGTAGCTAGATAAAGGTGTGTGTGATTGAGGTCATATGCTTCAGAAGGATTAACTGTTTGCAATTAGGCAACAGAACAGAAACGGGTCGGCCAGATCAAAGTGTCTACGATTGATGGCATACACTTCACACGGATGAACTGTTTGCGATTAGCCACAACAAACTGAAATAGTTAGATAGATCAACGTGTGTGCGCTAGACGGGCACACACATTCTAATTAAAAGAAGCGTGCGTGATGGTAATAATGAGCGCGAACGGTTGTTGGAACAAGATGTGTGCTGACATTGCCTATTGCGGTGCACCCTATGGTGCAAACGCCACGTACGCGGACGAGAAGGCGTACGTGCCCACGTTACGCCTTCCGGGAATAGTGCCGCACTTATAACCATCAATAAATTTTGAGCATGCGTCCCATCACATTCCAAATTGCAAACATGTTCACACCGATCAAAACCTAAACGGTTTCCCACTTATGAGTGTATTAGTACTCGGTTAAATACTACTACTCCAAGATAACTGCACATTCCTCCTCAACTCCTCATCCACAAAAACAAACAAGTCATTCATCATCGTTTCCTTGCGTCTGCCACGGCCAGCGTGAGTTCTGGGTCGAGAGATTGCCACCAGGGAGATGCAAGCATGGAAGCGGAAGCACGAGAGATGTCTCGCCTCACCGCGAACACAGCCGGCATGTCCTGTCGCGCGGCCGTAGCAGCACAAAGGTCCCGCCGTGCCGCCGAAGCAGCACAGAGGTCCCGCCGCGCCGTCGATGCAGCAGACTGGTCCTGTCGCGCCGCGGAAGCAGAAGAGAAGTCCCTTCACGCCGCGAATGCAGCAGAGATGTCCTCCCGCGCCGCGGCGGCCTGGGAAAATGTCTCGCGGGAAGACAAGGACTCTTACAGGCGCATGCATGCGATTGTCCATAGCCAGATGGATCAGATCTCCGGCTGGGCGAGGTTGCAGGACGACATGAAAGCCTCTTTTGAACAGGCTACCTGCGTCATCCGGCAACTAAATGAGAGCAATGCGAAGCTCCTGGCTGAGCGCGACATGCTGAGGGCAAAGATCGTCGGAAGTGCGGAGCATCAGGAGGAGACCACTGCCTTGTTGAAGAGGACCGACGTCATCATCGAGAAACTTATGGATGAGAATGCTATGCTGCACATCGAGCGCAGAAGGCTGGTGGCGGAATCTGTGGATGCTCTCAAGCATCATCTTGAGGACAATAAAAAGCTCATCGCCGCTCGCCACGGAGACTAGTTCCCACGGCCTGCAGCAACGCATCAAGAAAGTAGAGATCAGCGAGCCAGATCGTTGTCTTCCTTCTTATTTTGCCCTTGTGTATTTCGGGCGTTGCCGCATGTGGGTTTTTTAATTGTGTTCCTAAATATGTAAGACAATTATTATCCACTGTCATCGTCCTTATATTCATCATGCTTATTATAAGTCGCAGTCGATGCTATATAGGTTCGTCGGATCTTACATCAAAATCCGTGCAAAACTTTCTTTTCAGATTTTCATTTTTCACTCTTAAATCTCAGTCCAGTGAGACATATAGCCATGCCGTAGAACAGGGGCTCTGGCGCCATTAATGGAGATGTTGAGAGGGAGGTGCACGGCGGGTAGAGGTCAAAGGGCTCTCCTCCCGATGAGCACGCGCAGGGGTTTGATCGCACGCCTCCCGTACTCAAATAGCTACCCCGCACGGCACCACCTAGCCAATAAAAAAGGGGACGCGTGGCGGCACGTAATTGGTAAGCAGAACGCCCACGGTTTCAATAATACTTGTGTTTTCGATTTATAATGTGACAGCATTTGTTACAAAATAACTTTGTTGATTGTTAATGTGTACACCTTCGCAAATCGGACAGAAAAATTACCACAGCGTGTTGGTGCCATGTCATGACACCATGCCAAGTTTCATGATTTTCAGGCGTCTTTCGGATTTACAGGAATTAAAAAAACCAAGTTTCTCAATCTTTCCGGCTGAGGCACGACGCCCAGATGTTTGAATTTCATTCCCATTTCTTGCATGGGACCTAGAAATTCACCCAAGGACACACATGTGATTTTTCAATCAACTTTGGTGCACTGGAGCATGTGCTTAGAGTTCAAATTTGAATTATGCACATTAAATGCCCAGAAACTCAATTAATGTATAAAAAGGCCAAACGAACCCGGAATAATTCCAAAATTTAGTACGATACTTCTATTTGGTCTAATCTGCCTGTGTAAAAAAATTAAGGCGGGAGAAGGCAGTGTACGTATGTCGTTTCGCACACGGAGGTGACATGTTCCCTCTCGGAACCATGAGCCTTCTTGAGGGAAGCTCTGGTTTGCAAGAAGCTTACACCAAAGCTTGTCCCAATTCGGCCAAAAAATTAACGCAGCATGTTGGTGCCATGTCATGACACCGTGCCAAGTTTTATGATTTGCAGGCGTGTTTTGGATTTACAGGAATTAAAAAACCAAGTTTCTCAATCTTTACGGCCGAGGCACGACGCCCAGATGTTTGAATTTCATTCCCATTTCTTGCATGGGACCTAGAAATTCACCCCAAGGACACACATGTGATTTTTCAACCAACTTTAGTGCACTGGAGCATGTGCTTATAGTTCAAATTTGAATTATGCACATTAAATGCCCAGAAACTCAATTAATGTAAAAAAAGGCCAAACGAACCCGGAATAATTCCAAAACTTAGCACGATACTTCTATTTGGTCTAATCTGCCTGTGTAAAAAAATTAAGACGGGAGAAGGCAGTGTACGTATGTCGTTTCGCACACGGAGGTGACACGTTCCCTCTCGGAACCACGACCCTTCTTGAGGGAAGCTCCGGTTTGCAAGAAGCTTACACCAAAGCTTGTCCCAATTCGGCCAAAAAAATTACCGCAACATGTTGGTGCCATGTCATGACACCGTGCCAAGTTTCATGATTTTCAGGCGTGTTTTGGATTTACAGGAATTAAAAAACCAAGTTTCTCAATATTTACGACCGAGGCACGACGCCCAGATGTTTGAATTTCATTCCCATTTCTTGCATGGGACCTAAAAATTCACCCCAAGGACACACATGTGATTTTTCAACCAACTTTTGTGCACTCGAGCATGTGCTTGTAGTTCAAATTTGAATTATGCACATTAAATGCCCAGAAACTCAGTTAATGTATAAAAAAGGCCAAACGAACCTGGAATAATTCCAAAATTAAGCACGATACTTCTATTTGGTCTAATCTGCCTGTGTAAAAAATGAAGGTGGGAGAAGGCAGTGTATGTATGTCGTTTCACACACGGAGGTGACACGTTCCCTTTCGGAACCACGAGCCTTCTTGAGGGAAGCTCCGGTTTGCAAGAAGCTTACACAAAAGCTTGTCCCAATTTGGCCAAAAAAATACCGCAGTATGTTGGTGCCATGTCATGACACCATGCCAAGTTTCATGATTTTCAGGCATGTTTTGGATTTACAGGAATTAAAAACCAAGTTTCTCAATCTTTCCAGCCGAGCCACGACGCCCAGATGTTTGAATTTCATTCCCATTTCTTGCATGGGACCTAGAAATTCTCACAAGGACACACATGTGATTTTTCAACCAACTTTGGTGCACTGGAGCATGTGCTTGTAGTTCAAATTTGAATTATGCACATTAAATACCCAGAAACTCAATTAATGTATAAAAATGCCAAACAAACCCGGAATAATTCCAAAATTTAGCACGATACTTCTATTTGGTCTAATCTGCCAGTGTAAAACAATTAAGGTGGGAGAAGGCAGTGTACGTATGTTGTTTCGCAAACGGAGGTGACACGTTCCCTTTCGGAACCACGAGCCTTCTTGAGGGAGCTCCAGTTTGCAAGAAGCTTACACCAAAGCTTGTCCCAATTCGGCCAAAAAAATTACCGCGGCATGTTGGTGCCATGTCATGACACCATGCCAAATTTCATAATTTTCAGGCATGTTTTGGATTTACAGGAATTAGAAAACCAAGTTTCTCAATCTTTCCGGCCGAGCCACGACGCCCACATGTTTGAATTTCATTCCCATTTCTTGCATGGGACCTATAAATTCACCCAAAGACACACATGTGATTTTTCAACGAACTTTGGTGCACTGGAGCATGTGCTTGTAGTTCAAATTTGAATTATGCACATTAAATGCCCAGAAACTCAATTAATGCATAAAAATGCCAAACGAACCAGGAATAATTCCAAATTTAAACACGACACTCATGTACTAGTTGCATGTTCATTGTACGTAAATGTTCTAGCAATTCAAACACCATCCTTTCCCTCTGTAACACCATTTTGTCTTTCAAAACATAATGAAAAAATCAGGTATACCACAAACAGTTTATTAGAAAGAATCGTGTGGGATGCGATATAAAATATCTTGGCGCACTGTCTTGTCTGGCTTACGCAGGAAGCTTCATCGTCTACAGTCCATTGCCCCCGCTTGAACCACACTTGCGCGCCAGTTTCTCGCGGCACCGAGCTAATTTTTTTTGCCACCACGGAAATATCTATCTCCCCGCCCCTCCCTCCCACCAAAAGCCACATTTCCACTGTTCATCCTTGCTTTCCAAGTTCAAACCTTCACTACTGCTTACTGGCAACTCAGCCTCCTCGCCGGCGACCATTCTTCTTGCAGTGCCGCCTCCTCGTCGGCTACCCTTCTTCTTGCAGCGCCGCCTCCTCGCCGGCGACCCTTCTTCTTGTAGCGCCGCCTCCTCGCCGACGACCCTTCTTCTTGCTGCGCAGCCTCCTCGCTGCCGACCCTTCTTCTTGCTACGCGGCCTCGTCGATATGGTCAGGTAATCCACACACCACCCACACCATCCTCCTCCTTTCCCGTCCCACATGCCCCGACCGATGGCGCGACACCTTCCACCGAAATCACTGCCCCCTCCTCCAATTAAGGGCCACCCACAGCCATTTTGCATGCAGTATAACGTGGAGCTCAGTAGCATGCGGCCGCACACGCGCATGAGGTTGCTATGGCTGCCATGCGTGCCGACCGCCAGATCTTGGAGGAGCACCTCGTCTTCGAGGCCACCGTCAACACCGCCACGCGGTTGTCTACTTTAAAATACAGTTTGTGCTGTTTTCTCGAGGCCACCGCCAGTGCCTTCTAGTGATTTGTATTGTGTAATGTTAATATGCAATCTGATGTTCAGTTAACAATTTGGTCCTCTGAAATGTAATGTTCAGTTAACACTTTGGTCCAACAATTGCTACAGTTCGTAGTACTGTTCTCAAGCATTTTTTTGTTTTGTTAATTGTCTTATCTTCTAGTACATGTTTCTATTCTGCAATGTCGTGCTCAGTTAACTATTTTGGTTCATTTGGTCTGCTGTCCATTTAACTGTTTGGTTCAATTCTGCAATTTGATTTTCATTTGCTGTGGGTACAATTTTGTATTGTTATGCATGTGAATCGAATTTGGCTGTACTCAATACATATTCTACTAAAAGTATGGCAACTCTCAGTTAACCTGATCAAGATCTTCCTTATGTGTGTTGCAGGGAAACAATGGGAGACACTGCGGTTTACCATCGAGGTTTGTTCAAGCATGGTCCTTTGGCTAATAGCACATTATTGTGCAGTTGCACGAATCATTCTAATATTTAGGTTTCTTACAATTTGGTCATGCACATGTAGGTCCTGCTATCAGAGGCTTAGACCCACGGTTCGACCCATTTTGCATATGGGGAAATGAGATGTCCATGAATATCAGTCAAGTCAAGAAACTCAGAAAGATTGTTAGGATGAAGAAACTTGCGATGAATAACAGCAAAATCTTTGTTTGCACAATGAAGAAGACATCAGTCAACTATAGGATGGTACTAACTCTTTTACCTTGTTTTTACCCCTTGCGCCATTTCAAAATTTATAACAGCGATTTATTGCATATCTTTGTTTTCAGTACTTTTCAAAGCAGTTCACCGATGATTACCACTCAAACCACCTGAATGGTCAAGAGGAGAGGAAGGTATTCATTGAACACCCACGGTACAATATTGAAGTCTTGCTGAAGAGGACGAAGGTTGGGCGGGCAATTATCCATAGCCACTGGCCTAAAGTTGCAAGGGCATTCAACATCACTGAAGGCTCAATATTTGCCTTCTGCTTCTGCAGTTTCCCAGATGAGATTCATCTGTCTATTTACCGTGTATGATGCTACTTTCCAAAGGTTTCTGATGTTGCATGTGAAACTTGGTGCTGTTGTGTAATGGCGTAACTGAGTGCCGAAGCTATCTGATGTAATTCCTTTATGAAATCCTGGTTGCTGTTATACGGATATGAAATATCTGGTGTGTTTTATAAGAAATATCAATTTGATTAGTACATGGATTATCAATACTAGGCTAATTACCCTGTTTATTGGGTTTTCTATTACAGACGGTTACTCAGACAACACCGTGGGCGATGAACTCAAACAACCCACACAGTTTCTAGAAAGTAGGCGTGTTCGATCAACTAACAATCACACACGGCTTCCGGCAGCGAACTGCTTGCGTTAGGCCACCTTGCACAAACGTTTCCACATGAAGAACTATGTGTGATATACATACGAATGGAATTGAATTTCTGGGATTCACCGTGTGGGATGTACATACGAACGGAAACAATTGGGTTTCGATGCCCCGCCAGATCGCACACGAGCCAGCCTGTGAGCTAGGAGGGCCTATCCCCGACGGTTTCTAGGTCATGTGGGAAGGACCCCCCCCCCCCCTATCGCCCACACTCACATGGCGACGATTCCAAACGTCGTCGCGGAAAGGGGTTAAAAACCATTTGTATAGCACGTCCCTGTACCAGTGGTTATAGCAATTGAGTTCTGACGGGCCTCACTCCGCTCGCTCGTCAGAAGTTAATATTTCTCTTTATACTTGAATTTGGAGCAAAACATAACAAACTCCACCATGAGTCAAATTCCATCTTGTAGCATGAATGAGAACCTCCTCCCTGAACAACAAAGAAAACACCTTCGGCACCAAATAGCCACTAGGGCTAATGAGTTATACCAACTAAGTCTGAGCAAAGCTCAAACTTAGCAATAGGAACTGGCTTTATCACATATCAGCACGATTATCATGTGTACTAATCTTGCATACCTTCAGTTTACCTTGCTCAACAATGTCTCGAACATAATGATATTTGACATCAATGTGCTTTGTTCTCTCATCAAACATATGATCCTCAATGAGGTATATGGCACTCTGACTGTCACAAAACACCACTTCCGGATGCTGCTAATGCGACACTAAAATTAGAGACCCTTCGACAAAACTGTGTGTGATGCATTAATCGCAAACGATGATGTAATAAAACTATCAAAACAGATACAAAACGTTTGCGATGGCGGAGACATCAAACACGATTCAGATTATAGTTGCGTGTGCGATGTGTGGCATACAGTGCACTCGAATGAACTGTTTGCGATGAGCATAACAGATGAAACGGTCAGCCAGACGAAGTTGTGTGCGATATACAGCATATAGTTCACTCGGATGAACTGTCTGTGATTAGGCAACGCAACAGAAACGGCCAGCCAGATTAAGGTGTGTGCGACATACGGCATACAGTTCACTCGGATGAACTGCTTTTGATTAGGCAACACAATAGAAACGGCCAGCCAGATCAAGGTGTGTGTGGTAGACAGCATACACTTCGCATGGATGAACTGTTTGCGATTAGGCACAACAAACAGAAACGGCCAGACAGATCAAGGTGTGTGCGCTAGAAGGGCATACATTCTAACTAAAAGAAGCATGTGTGATGGTTATAACGAGTGCGCATAGTTGATGGAACAAGTCATGTGCTGACATCGCTGATTGCGGTGCATCCCATGGTGCAAACGCCACATCCGCATCCGAGAACGCGTGCCCACGTTACACCATCCGGGAATCATGCCGCACTTTGAAACTAGAACTGTCAATAAATTTTGAGCTTGCTTCCCGTCATATTCCAAATTACCATGCTATATTTAATTGTAAACCTGTTCACACCGATCAAAACCTAAACAATATCCACTTAGCAGCGTATTACTCGGTTATAAATACTACCTACTCCAAGATGACTGCACATTCCTCCTCAATTCCTCATCAACAAAAACAAACAAGTCTTTCATCGTCGTTCCCTTGCGTCTGCCATGGCCTCCATGAGTTCTGGGTCGAGAAATTACTATCAGGGAGAGGCGAGCATGGAAGCAGAAGCACGAGAGATGTCCTGCCTCGCCGTGAAGTAGCCGACGTGTCCCGTCGTGCCGCTGTAGTAGTACAGAGGTCCCGCCGCGCCGTCGAAGCAGCACAAAGGTCCCTCCACACCGTCGAAGCAACAGACTTGTCCGGCTGCGCTGCGAAAATAGAAGAGATGTCCTGCCGTGTCGCGGATGCAGCTGAGAGGTCCTCCCGTGCCGTGGCGGCCTGGGAAGATCTCTCGCAGCAGGCGAGGACTCTCACAGGCGCATGCGCTCTATGCTAAGCTCCGCACCGAGTGCGACCTGCTGAGGCAAAGATCGCTGGAAGGGCGAAGCAGCACGAGAAGACCACTGCCTTGTTGAAGAAAACGGGCGTCATCGTCAAGAAACTTATGGACGAGAATGGCATGCTCCGCATCGAGCGCGAAAGGCTGGTGTAGGAATCCGTGGATGCTGCCAAGCAACGTATTGAGGACAGGAAAGAGATCATCACCACTCGCCGTGAGAACTACTCGTGGAGGCGACGAAGAAAGGTGTTGGAGGAACTCTGCGCCCTGCAGCAACACATCAAGAAAGTAGAGAGCAGCGACCCAGATGGTTGTTTGCATCTTCCTTCTTCCTTTGCCCTTGTGTATTTTGTGTGTTGGTGCATTTGGCATTTTTAATTATCTTCCTAAATATGTAAGACAATTGTTATCCACCAACATCGTGATTATATTTATATCAGTCGATTCTATATATGTCCGTCAGATCTTACATCAAGATTCGTGCAAAATTTTCTTTTCAGGTTTTCTTTTTTCTCTCTCAAGTCTTAGTCGAGTGAGACATAGCCACACCAAAATGGGGGCTCGAGCGCCATTAATGGAGAAGTTGGGAGAGAGGAGGGCGGCGGATGGAGGTCAAAGGGCTCGCCTCTCGATAAGCACACGCAAGGGTTTGCTTGCACACCTCCCATACTCAAATAGCTACCCCGCACGGCGCCTCCTAGCCAATTAAAAAAGGGGATGTGTGGCGGCACGTAAATTGTTAGTAGAACGCCCACGGTTTCAGTAATACTTGTCTTTCTGATTGTAACGTGATAGCTCTTATTCCAAAATGAATTTGTTGGTAGTTAATGTGTGCACCTTCACAAATTGGACAAAAAGTTTACCACAGCATGTTGGTGCCATGTGAAGGCAACATGCTAAGTTTCAAGATTTTCAGGCGAGTTTTGGATTTATAGAGATTTAAAAACCAAGTTTCTCAATGTTTTCGGTCGAGCCATGAAGCCCAGATGTTTGAAATTCATTCCCGTTTATTGCGTGGGACCTAAACATTCACCCAAGAACACATATGATTTTTCAACCCATTTTGGTGCACTGGAGCATGTGCGTGTAGCTCAAATTTGAATTATGCACATTAAATGCCTCGAAAACTCAATTAATACATTAAAAAGGCAAAAAAACCCTGAATAATTCCAAAAATTAGCACAATACTCCTATTGGTCTATGTTGCCCCTGTAAAAATCAAGGCGGAAAGAAGCGGTGTATCTCATTTCACACATAGAGGTGACACGTCCCCTCCCGGAACCATGAGGCTTCTTGAGAGAAGCTCTGTTTTGTAAGAAGCTTATACCAAAACTTGTCTCAAATCGGCTGAAATTGTTAGCACAGCATTTTAGTGTCATGTCAGGAGACCATGCCAAGTTTCATGATTTTCAGGCAAGTTTTGGATTTACAGGAATTTAAAAACCAAGTTTCTCAATGTTTCCGGTCGAGCCATGATGCCCAGATGTTAAATTCATTTCCATTTCGTGCATGGGACCTCAACATTCACTCAAGGACACACATATGATTTTTCAATCAACTTTGGTGCACTGGAGCATGTGCATGTGGTTTAAATTTGAATTATGCACATTAAATGCCTAGAAAACTCAAACAATGTATAAAAAAGGCCAAACGAACCCGGATTAATTCCAAAAATTAGGACGATACTCCTATTGGTCTGTGTTGCCTCTGTAAAAAAATCAAGGCGGGAAGAGGCGGTGTATGTCGTTTCGCACACAGAGGTGACACGACCCCTGTTGGAACCATGAGGCTTCTTGAGAGATGCTTCGTTTTGTAAGAAGCTTATACCAAAACTTGTCCCAAATCGGACGAAATTTTTACCACAGCATGTTGGTGCCATGTCATGAGACCATGCCAAGTTTCATGATTTTCAGGCGAGTTTTGGATTTACAGGAATTTAAAAACCAAATTTCTCAATGTTTCCGACCAAGGCACGATGCCCAGATGTTTGAAATTCATTCTCATTTCTTGCATGGGACCTAAAAATTCACTCAAGGACACACATATGATTTTTCAACCAACTTTGTGGCACTAGAGATGTGCATGTAGTTCAAATTTGAATTATGCACATTAAATGCCTAGAAAACTCAAATAATGTATAAAAAGGCAAAACGAACCCGAATTAATTCCAAAAATTAGCGCGATACTCCTATTGGTCTATGTGCCTCTGTAAAAAAATCACTGCGGGAAGAGGCGGTGTATGTCGTTTCACATACAGAGGTGACACGTCCCCTCTCGGAACCATGAGGCATCTTGAGAGAAGCTTCGTTTCGTAAGCAGCTTATACCAAAACTTGTCCCAAATCTGATGAAATTTTTACCACAGGATGTTGGTGCCATGTCATGAGACCATGCCAAGTTTCATGATTTTCAGGCGAGTTTTGGATTTACGGGAATTTTAAAACCAATTATCTCAATGTTTCTGGCCGAGCCACGATGCCGAGGTGTTCGAAATTCATTCCCATTTCTTGCATGGGACCTAAACATTCACCCAAGGACAGATCTATGATTTTTTAAATCATTTCAATGCACGGGAGCATGTGCTTGTAGTTCAAATTTGAATTATGCACATTAAATGCCTAAAACTCAATTAATGTATAAAAAATCCAAACGAACCCTAAATAATTCCAAATTTTAACATGACACTCATATAGTTGCATGTTCATTGTAGATAAATGTTCTAGCAATTCAAACATTATCCTTTCCCTCCGTAACACCATTTTGTCTTTCAAATCAGAATGAAAAAATCAGGTACACCACAAACAATTTACTAGCAAGAATCATGTGCGATGCGATATAAAATATCTTGGGGCACCCTCTTGTATGTCTTACGCCATAATCTTCTTCGTCTACAGTCCACCGCTCGCGCTTCAACCACACTTCGCGCCAGTCTCTCGCGGCACCGAGCCAAACAATTTGGCAACCGTGGAAATATCTAGCTCCCCACCCCCTCCCCCCGACCAAAAGCCACATTTCCACTATTTCTCCTTCCTTTCCAAGTTCAAACCTTCACTGCTTACTTGCAGCGCCACCTCCTCACCGGCGACCATTCTTCTTGTTGTGCGGCCTCGTCGATATAGTCAGGTAATCCACATCTCATCCCCATCCTCCTCCTTCTACATCCCACATGCCCCGACCGACAGTGTGACACCTTCAGCCCAAATCACTGCCCCGTCCTCCAAATAAGCACCGCCCGCAGCCATTTTGCACGCAGTATAGCAAGGAGCTCAGGAGCATCTGGTAGCGGAGAAGCAAACCGTGCCGCATGCGTGGATGAGGTCGTGATGGCTGCCATGCGTGCCGACCGCCAGATCTTGGAGGCGCACCTCGCCTTCGAGGCCACTGTAGACGCTGCCACGAAGTTGGCTACTTTAAAATACAGTTCGTGGTGTTTTCTCGAGGCCACCGTCGGTGCCTTCTAGTGAGTTGTCCTCTGTAATATTAATATGCAATCTGATCTTCTGAAATGTAATGTTAAGTTAATAGTTTGGTCCAACAATGCTACATTTCCTAGTAGTTACAAAGCATTCTTCGTTTGGTTAATTGTCTTATCTTCTCGTGTATGTTCTGTTCTGCAATGTCGTGCCCAGTTAACTGTTTGGTTCACTTGTTCCGCTGTCCAGTTAACTATTTGGTTCAATTCTGTAATGTGATATTCATCTGTTGTGGGTACAGTTTTGTATTGTTATGCATGTGAGGAAATAAATCGAGTTTGGTTGTACTAAATTGTAACGACCCGACCTCAGACGGTCAAGTCTCTGTGCTTAAGTGTCATCCCTGGATCGGTATGCTGACACACACAGTACTCGAGGATTTATAACAGAGGTAAATCACATGTATAAAGTAATGTAAATACTATTACCTCAATCCATATAGCGAAAGTAACAACAAGGTTGTGGATTCCCATCAACACCAACGGCAAAGTTGAGTGTAGAAATCGTAACCATAACGTATCACTTACTCGTCGTAAGAATCCTGCAACATGAGACGTTGCAGCCATGTAGGTCAGTGCATTGAATGTACTGGCAATTTCACACTGTAGAGCAATGCTGAATAATGGCTATCACTACATGCATATTTGGCTGGTGGAGGCTCTAGGTTTAATTTCGCATAAAGCTAATTTTTCCCTACAACAAAGGAATATATTTTATTTAACTACAAAGTTTGTTGAAAACATTGAGAAGGTTCCTCCAACTCAACCCCTAAATTAATATCAATAACCCAACAAATTATTTAAGTAACGTGATGAGATCAACATGATAATTCAAGAACCAGATACTCAAGATGTCCATAACCGGGGACACGGCTAACCATGATTAGTTTATACACTCTGCACAGGTTTGTGCACTTTTCCCCACAAGACTCGATCCCCTCCGTTGGATTTCTCACACTACATGATGTTTGAGAAACGGATGACCGAGACACAGTCTTTCTGAAGCATTAACTCTTTACTCTGGGTAGACAGTAAGACCTACATCCCCTACATCTGCTAGCGTACCACTGAAAGAGGTCACACAACATATTCAACTATGCCAGAGCCCATAATGTCTTGTGGCTGCACACGGAAGTTTCCAGCATGAATAATCTTATGATCCCTTTGAGCATGGGTGGCATTCCATACGGTAATCACACGGGTACTCCGGGATTCCCTTGGGCAAGCACTGGGTTCTCCAGGTGCCCGGGCAAACCACTGGGTGCTCCAGGGTGCCCCAACCAATCCACCCAGATGTGTATTAAAGTAGCCACCTTAAGTATCCCTTAGTTAATCATAACTCTCACATCTTTCATGAATTCTCTCAAACCAAACCACGTCTACGAGCATAGCAAAGTAGTGCAAGCATAACGCAATAGTACCCTGGGTTTGAATGCAAGACAATAGGTTCCTACCTCATCAACTACTTCCCAATACCCACATGTTATCACATCCTACTCATGCAATGTTCGAGGGTTGAAACTAATGCATAAAAACTGGGTAAATAAGGAATATGATCGAAGTGTGAACTTGCCTGTGCTGTTGATGAAGATGATTCGCACTCATAACTCCTGATAGTTCTACTCGTCACACTCCGATCAATCTATCATGAGCAAACAATAGTAACCACACATAAGCAATCAAGCAAAAGAATCGAAGAAAAGATCTCGGAAAACTTCGAAAACAAGCAATTAGCTCTTGCAACAGAAAAACAATTTCTAAGAGTACCAGAATTAGGTGAATTTGGCCTTATCAGAAAGTTTAGGTCAAGCGCTTCAATTAGCAAAAAGAATCAATTAAATCGGAGTTACGAAACTCAAGTTATGATCAAAAGAAGTTTGAATATGAATCTGAACAAATTTTGAAATTTGACAATTTCAAAAAGTTATGTGACAGGGTCGCTGGATAGGTGAAAACAAGACGAAACTATAGGCGCTGGTTTCATCTAATTTGGATGAACGAGTAAAAAGTTATGGCTATTTGAAAAATCAGGGTCAAACTGTTTTACGAAAGAAAAATAGCTACGGCTAAAAGAATTCTAGGTCATATGTATAAATATAGAGATTAATTGATAATCTAATTATTCTGAATTCGAAATTTTTCCAAATGAAATTCAAATATTTTCAAAACCCCTTTCATTTATTTAAATGGAAGAAGTCATATCATCTTCACTCTAGGGTTTTGTATTTGAAAAGAATTTGAATTCATGGAGATCCGAAATGCAAGGTGAAAGTTTGGGAAAGTCCTTTTATTCCCTCTCATTTAACTTCCAGAAAGTTTCAAATTTCACTCAATTTCACACAAGCAACCACACCACAATCTAACCAACAATCAAAACTATTTATTTAATATAACATTCCAAAATTTAGAATTTTGGGATGTTACAAACCTACCACCCTTAAAATGAATCTCGTCCGCGAGATTCGGAGAGGCTAGCAAGAAAATAGGTTAGGTTCGGGGGGGGGTCTGGGGGGCTACCACCCTTAGAAGCATTGTTACATTTCCGTCAAAACTCATATACTCCATCATTATTCTTGACACTGCCGGTCTTCTCAGATTCTCAAAAAAAATCCTATTCTGGCTCTTCCGGTAGTGGTATAACCTTTTTCCTCAATTCCTGTGTCCTTTTCATCTTGGTAAGGTTCTTCCGTGTCAGGGTCTTCTTAGCTGACAAATCTGGCGCCAATACTAAACAACTATCGATATCTCATGGTGGTCATCAATTTATGGTTTCTCCTGCAGGAAATGGGCCTGGGTTGAACCTCGCCGTATATCCTACGATTGGCAACAGCTGCCTTGTACAAGGGAAAATTGTCATACCATTCTAAGGTTCAAACAAGGTTTTGATATCGTCGTCTCTCTACTATGGGTATGTCACTCAGATTTACCATCCCGTATAGCAAGGCGAATAATAAGAGTAAGTTGGTATGGTGATCAATCCATCCCGCACCCAAATCATTACCTTGTATATGGTTTAGCGAATCTCGCATTCTAACACTCGGTCATCCTCACAAGCGATGCAGAATTTCTCTTGTCGACGAACCAAGTTCGGATAAATCCATTGATTATGCAAGCCAAACAAACATCTATCGTTTCTTGACAACTCTCTGGTTTTGCGTTACTCCTATAAGATCGTCTGTTGATAAAGGCATATCATCTTCCAGGGTTTTCCTTCAGCAAGAGTGTGCTTGCTTCTTGGCAGGTCCTGGGGCCTGTGGGTTATGGCCCATCTCATCACTTGCAAACTGTAACACCCCCGATGCGGCTATATCTCCCACGTGTCGAGGCACGACTTAGAGGCATAACCGCATTGTGGTTTTGTCGCAAGAAGGGTCATCTTCACACAATCCCATGTAATGAACAAGAATGGGATAAAGAGTTGGCATACAATCGCCACTTCACACAATACATAAATAAATCATACATCAATCAGAGTACACACATAGGTCCGACTACGGAACCAAAAGAAAAGAAGACAACCCCAAATGCTAGGTCCCTGATCGTCCCAACTGGCCACCACTACTGATCAACATGAAAAGAAACATAGTAACGACCAAGGTCCTCATCGAGCTCCCACTTGAGCTCGGTTGCGTCACCTGCACTGGTATCGTCGGCACCTGCAAATGTTTGGAAGTATCTGGTGAGTCACGAGGACTCAGCAATCTCACACCCGCGAGATCAAGACTATTTAAGCTTATGGGTAGGAGAAGGTAGTGAGGTGGAGCTGCAGCAAGCACTAAGCATATATGGTGGCTAACATACGCAAATAAGAGAGAGAAGAGGAGCAACGGAACGGTCGTCAACTAGCAATGGTCAAGAAGTGATCCTGAACTCCTACTTACGTCAAACATAACCCAAAAGCCGTGTTCACTTCCCGGACTCCGCCGAAAAGAGACCATCACGGCTACACACGCGGTTGATGTATTTTATTTAAGTCAAGTGTCAAGTTCTCTACAACCGGATATTAACAACTTCCCATCTGCCACATAACCGCGGGCACGGCTTTCGAAAGATAATACCCTGCAGGGGTGTCCCAACTTAGCCCATCACAAGCTCTCACAGTCAACGAAGGATATTCCTTCTCCCGGGAAGACCCGATCAGTCTCGGAATCCCGGTTACAAGACATTTCGACAATGGTAAAACAAGACCAGCAAAGCCGCCCGATGTGCCGACAAATCCCGATAGGAGCTGCACATATCTCGTTCTCAGGGCAACACCGGATGAGACATCCTACGAGTAAAACCAGACCTCGAGTTTCCACGAGGGGGCCCCGCAGTCTACTCAGTTCGGACCAACACTCGAAGGAGCACTGGCCCGGGGGGGTTAAAATAAGATGACCCTTGAGTCTGCAGAACCCAAGGGAAAAGGGGATAGGTGGTAGCAAATGGTAAAACCAAGGTTGGGCCTTGCTGGAGGAGTTTTATTCAAAGCGAACTGTCAAGGGGGTCCCATAAATCACCCAACCGCGTAAGGAACGCAAAATCAAGGAACATAACACCTGTATGACGGAAACTAGGGCGGCAAGAGTTGAACAAAACACCAGGCATAAGGCCGAGCCTTCCACCCTTTACCAAGTATATAGATGCATTAATTAAGATAAGAGATATTGTGATATCCCAACATATCCATGTTCCAACATGGAACAAACTTCATCTTCACCTGCAACTAACAACACTATAAGAGGGGCTGAGCAAAAGAGGTAACATAGCCAAACAACGGTTTGCTAGGAAAGGTGGGTTAGAGGCTTGACATGGCAATATGGGAGGCATGATATAGCAAGTGGTAGGTAGCGCGGCATAGCAATAGAGCGAACAACTAGCAAGCAAAGATAGAAGTGATTTTGAGGGTATGGCCATCTTGCCTCAGATCCCGATAGGAAGAAGAACGAGTCCATGAAGAAGACAAACGCACGTAGTCGAACGAATCCTCACAACTCCGGAACGAAACCGAAGGTAACGAGAGAAGCAACCCGGAAAGAAACAAACAACATAGTAAACAACCACCACATACACATGGCATGATGCACAAACAAGTATGATGCATGTCCAGTTTAAATGAAGCATGGCATGGCAAAATGCAACAAACAATACTAGAAATCCAGTGGAGCTCAATATGTAACAAGTTGCATATTGACGAAACACCACATCAAATATTTAGTTCTCTCTCGTTTATGTACCCAACAATATTAAATGTTGATTAACATGGCAAGAGGTGAAGCATAAGTAAAACTAACTATTTAAGCAAGTTAAATGAGGCCGGAAACAATCAACAACAATTCCGAAAAATCCTCATGTCCATATTTTAGATTTGGTACTGTTCTGCCTAAAACCATATTTTATTGTTGTTAAACAAGAAAATAAAGTGCAACATGTTAAACTAGGCATTTTTCTACCCCATTTACATATAAAGTTTATTTAAATCCAAGCTACGGTTATTTAGTTATGGAATAAATCATTTTAACATGCTATTTATGCAAAATTAAACAAACAGCAAGTTTAAACATTTTAAACATGGATGAGAGTTGCAAATTATTAATCTACACAAAATTCTAAGCATTTTACATATATAAATTATTTACATGTGATGCACGGTTTGTGAGTTATTAAATGCATGATCTAGAGGGACTTTTCTGTAAAACAGTAAATCCCAGATAATAGCTAAATCGCAGCAGAGGAAAAACACACGCATCGGGCATAAACTTGCTGGGCCAACAGAGCACAGGGGGGCTGGGGGGGCTGCTCACCCAGTGGGCCTTGGCCCGTTCGATGCAAAGGCTGGAAGAGGCCGGTCCCTGGGCTGCTCCTGGCTGGATCGAACGAGGAGGTGGAGGGGACGCGGTCAACGCACCGACGACCTGCTGCTGCTCGATCTGAACGCACAGGAGGGAGCGCGCGCAGGGGAAGCAGGGCTTGACTGCGCTCGGTGCAGTTCGTGAAGACGACAGCGGCGCGGGACTTGGCGACCGGGATGGCGCGGATGCAGCCGGATCCGAGCGGACCTGGGCGTCGGGAGCCCATCTCCGGTGATGGTGGCGGCAGTTGGTGCTCCTAGTCAGAGAGAAAACGAGAGGGATGAGAGATAGAGGGCAGGCGAGCAGGAGAAGGACGGGAGGAGGAGACACGGCGACCTGTGGTGCTCTGGCGTCGCGCTCGCCGGCGCGGCGGAGGAGGCCAGGACGGCGAGGTCGTCGGGACCCTGGACGGCGTCGGCTTGAGCAGCTCGTATGGCGGCATCCAGAGCGGCGAACAGCGGACGCTTGGACGAGCGGGACAGCGACGGAGCGCGAGAAGCAGGGGCTCGCAAGGGAGATGGCTGCTGCTGGCGCTGGGTTCTGGTTGGAGGAGAGCTTGGGCCAGCTGGGGACTCGGGCGCGAGCGCTCCCGCTCGGGAGGATCTCCTGTGATTGTGGATGAAGGCGGTTGCGAGGACGAAGGACGACGGGGCGACAGCTCGGGGCTCCGGTGGCGCACGGACGAAGGCACCTACGGGTGCTCGAGGTGGATGGGTGGATCGAGGGGACGGCTCATGAAGCCAGCGTGGTGATCTGGGGGAGGACTGGAGGAGAAGGGGAGAAGGGGCTCGGGCTCCTGTTGGTGGGTGGAGGAAAACGAGGAGAAGGGGATCCCGAGGGGATTTGGTAGAGTGGCGGCGCGGCTGGGAGGATGGGACAGGTCTCCTAAAAACTAGGGTTAGGCTGTTTAAATAGCTAGGTGGGCTAGCTTAAGGCAAAACGGACCCTCCGATCAAAATTGAACGGTCGAGAAAAAAATAGGCTGTGGAGTCCAATAAAGAAAACGGAGATGTTTTATAGATGTTTGGGGATGATCCGGACCCAATGGTAACGATAGTCCGGTTCGGGTTCGGGGAAGTTTTCGGACACATGCGAGGGGTTTGAGTATTGTACAGAGAGACTCCGGTTTAGACATGAGGGAAAACGAAGAACAAGGGATTTGATGAGCTCAGAAAAGAGAGAGAAGAGAGCGGTCTGGTTGATTTGAGAGAAGGTCAACCGAGACACGGAAGGAGCGGCAACTACTAGCGGATGCAAGTTTTAAAAACAATGACGACAACGAGTGCCGATGCAATGCGGATGATGCGATGATGAATGCAACAAACAAATAAAACACACAACGGTAATGAAAAATATGGAATCCGTCTGGAGCGTCGGTCTCGGGGCGTTACAACACTCCACCACTACAAGAGGATCTCGTCCCGAGATCTAGGATGGCACCGAAGAGAAGCGAAAGAGGAAGAGAAGAGGTAAAACTAAGTTGCTTCTTGTACCAACGAGTGAGACCAATGAACCTTGAGAGGTCGCAAAGCTTGAAGAAATGACACGACAGAGGTGAACAAAATTTAGAACACTCCGTTATCAAAGAGGAACAAGGAACATTCGAGAACCCTGTAGGTTGAAAGACATGAAATAAGAGCTTAACGGATCAAAAGGAATATGAAAGCACACCGGTAGAAAAGAGAAACAAGGAACACCATGTGAACCTTGGAGTTTGGAAAGCTATGAATGATGAGCACAATGGATAAGAAGGAATTGAAAGCACTCTGGTTGAAACGAGATAAACAAGGAACAAGGAAGAACAAATTTGGGCAGCACTCCGGTTGAAGAGATGCAAGACTTGATAAGATAAATTAACTTGAATGAGAGCACAACACTCTGGTTAAATGGGTAAGCATGAAAAGAATATGATCTTGGCAAAACGAGATGATGGGTGAAGAGAGTAACATCACAATGCCTCCGGAACGAAAGAATAGTAGCTAGATTGTTGGGATAATGGGACAGAGAAGAAAAATGACAACTTCCACCACAATTGAATTTCAAGAGCATCCTTGCAAGGAAGGATTGAACAAAGTTCTTGGGAAACTAGCAACGAGAAGAATAAGCTTGTAGTGGGCTTATGGAAACATGTCCAAAATTATGAGGTGAAATTCTGCCACTAACGGAAACAATAGATTGGATTGATATCAACAAGGAGACGAGAAACTTATTTCACCGGGAGGATAAATGAAGAACTTGGGTCATTTATAAGCACCATAAATAGCAACAATCCTTGGAGAAAGCTTTAGGTGAAATATGACACAAGATAACTCCAACGAAGATATTGATGAATTTAAAATACCTCATTCTTGACAACATGTGAATCATGAAACATGGGGAGAAATTGCCAAGGATGACATAACACCATCTCAAAAGGTAAGGTAGAAAGAATTGCACTTCGGAATGCAAGATGAAGAATACATGAACTCCTCAAAACAAGACATGTGTTGAACACCATGTTAATTTTAGAGTATAGCTTGGCGGATCTTAACTTTGAGAAAAATCTTGAAGAACAATTCGAGAATGAAAGGCATCCTTGATGAACCATCATGTAGAGCCTCCATGAAGAACTCCGGTAAAAAGGATGATAAAACGAAAAAGAAGTTGAGACACAAGGTGAAGCCTTGCGATGATTTAGATGGAGCTTCGCGACGAGATAATGCGGAAAACTTGGAACTCCGGAAAAGAAAAGATGAAGCATCTCGAACCGAGAAAAATGACATGATGAGCAACTCTTGAAAGAACAAACTAGATCACTTGGATGAAACCATAATAAGAATTACGTTATGTGTATCCTTCACCAATTACATTGATGACAAGCAATGGATTTGGCATACTACTTATTTTCGTAGAAAGGATTAAGATAGATATTGCGCAAACTTGGGAAGGTCTTCATCGAACCACCGGTAGGATTGAAACAACGAATACATTAATATGAGGACCTAGGAAAAGGAATCTTGAACGAACCACCGTAAGAATTGAAAATGAATGAAGAAAATAGAACGAATCACCGTAAGAATTAAAGAGCGCGCGAAAATACTCGAGGGAATTTGATACACGAGAACGAAGAGATCACGAGCTGATTAGAGAATACTTGAACGATGCACCGAAAGAATATGGAGATGAACGAAGAGACATCAATTTAGAATAATTGGAGAACGAGGCTGAAAACTTAGAACGAAGAAATCTTTTGAAAAGATGGCCTTTGGATGATCAAGAAATGAAAACAACTCTGAAATGCTCCGGATGGGTAAGAAAAGAATTGCGCGATTGGAAACAATTTGAGAGGATGGCAACAAGTTAGAACCATGAATCTTCAAGAGAACGGACCAAGATTCAAGAGAAATTCTTCTTCGTTCTTCAAATGTTGAGAATGATGATGAGAAACACCACCATGAATTGTTGAGATACTCCGGGATGAAAATTAGAAAGGTTGAACCAACGATGAGAATAATTTGAAAGATCTTGGAGAAAGACATTTGACTGCTGATAATTCATTCTTACGTCAAACTTTGAAATGAATTTGAGAATAGCTCCAGAAAATTATAAGAGTCAGGTAAGATCCTGGAAAAAGACCTGTGGGTTAGGGCCCACTCAAAAGATACACCGTTGAACGATTGCTTGAAAAGAGAGATTGCACCAGTAGAATTAAATGGCTTGAATGAGATAGCATCCTCAAAAGAACTTGAGTGAATTGAGAATGGAAACTTGAATCTTCTGAGATATCTTCAACACTCTGGAACAACTGAATAGCGAGAGATGAATGATTAATTGGTGCACCGGAATGGGAAAGCATTGTGAAAAGAGGAAAAGGGATAGGATCAACACCGAAATCTTGAATTAAATCCACCGGAGAAGAAAAAGAATGAAGAATGATAAACTTGAAGAACATCTTCATGAGAACCACCGGGTAAGAACATTGATTGAAAGGAATGAAGGGACTTCACATGAATAAAATGGATACTTGGTTAAGACATCTGATTCCTTGAAGGAAAAGGGTGGGAGGGCGGGAAAACAAAGGCAACTTGGGACGGATGAAACAAACACCGTTGAGAAAACTTAGAGTTGATCTTGCGGATGTTGAAAATGATCGGATCCACTTGAAGAGAAGCACACCGGTTGGAAATAGAATTGGGATGACCCTCTTGATGACCAAGAAGGATTAACACTCCCATCGAAACATGAGAACACCACTTGGAAAAGGTATGGAATCAACACTTGACACCGAAGCAACTCGAATACTACAACTTAAAAAAACAAAGGATTTGGCTAGCGGAATAAGCCGGAACAAACATATGATAGAGATTTCGTCCGAAGTTTTCGTGGTGGGGCCCACACGGGCTCGATCGTACATCACCATCATGTACAAGGCAGTGCACATGACATACGAAGCGTCCCCGAGTCGGCATAGCCAAGGACTCTTTAAGACACTACGAGACCACTGTTAAACCAACCGTGGAAAGGCGGACCACTAGACGTCGAACCCCAATCTCATATCATGCATCTGTCGGAAAGATATCCTAGGAGCTACTTGAATTCCCACTTATAAACTCCCGAAACTTTCTGGTTATGCAATCAGGTGTTGGGGATACAGGGGACACAAAATATATCACCCAAACTAACAATACCTAGATCCAGCTGTATCCATCCTTCAACACATAACCAAGAAACCTTCGGAAATCATGTACCTCAACCTTCGAAAAGCATCCGTTATACGAGTTATGGCAATACTCCCGAACTCCCGCCCCAGTACTGGGTGGCGTCGAGGTGATCTCACCAACAACTGCATAAAAGAGATTTTCGATGTCGGCGAAACTCAGGTATTCCAGAACTACAACGATAAAATTGTGACGACAACACCTCGGAGCTCAACTCCCCGGGACACTGCCACAACCCCTAAATGTCAGGAGGCACCAAGAACAATGTTCTCGTCACAAAACCATCGAAACGATTCCAAGACACCCGCGTGATCCTAAAATTTTTTTAGTGAAATTTGAGGAGAGAAGAGTCAAAACTTCTACGTCGGGAGGCCTCACCAGAGCGACGAAGGGACTGAGGAGTAAAAAGAATCCTACTCTCCGATATATATAATCCTAAGACTCAAAACATTTTTGTTCTAGACTCAACAACGTCAGCGATTCGATCAAGCAGGGGGCTCCTAAGTCGGGGATGGCTCTGATTACCAACTTGTAACACCCCCGATGCGGCTATATCTCCCACGTGTCGAGGCACGACTTAGAGGCATAACCGCATTGTGGTTTTGTCGCAAGAAGGGTCATCTTCACACAATCCCATGTAATGAACAAGAATAGGATAAAGAGTTGGCTTACAATCGCCACTTCACACAATACATAAATAAATCATACATCAATCAGAGTACACACATAGGTCCGACTGCGGAACCAAAAGAAAAGAAGACAACCCCAAATGCTAGGTCCCTGATCGTCCCAACTGGGCACCACTACTGATCAACATGAAAAGAAACATAGTAACGACCAAGGTCCTCATCGAGCTCCCACTTGAGCTCGGTTGTGTCACCTACACTGGTATCGTCGGCACTTGCAACTGTTTGGAAGTATCTGGTGAGTCACGAGGACTCAGCAATCTCACACCCGCGAGATCAAGACTATTTAAGCTTATGGGTAGGAGAAGGTAGTGAGGTGGACCTGCAGCAAGCACTAAGCATATATGGTGGCTAACATACGCAAATAAGAGCGAGAAGAGGAGCAACGGAACGGTCGTCAACTAGCAATGATCAAGAAGTGATCCTGAACTCCTACTTACGTCAAACATAACCCAAAAGCCGTGTTCACTTCCCGGACTCCACCGAAAAGACACCATCACGGCTACACACGCGGTTGATGTATTTTAATTAAGTCAAGTGTCAAGTTCTCTACAACCGGATATTAACAACTTCCCATCTGTCACATAACCGCGGGCACGGCTTTCAAAAGATAATACCCTGCAGGGGTGTCCCAACTTAGCCCATCACAAGCTCTCATGGTCAACGAAGGATATTTCTTCTCCCGGGAAGACCCGATCAGTCTCGGAATCCCGGTTACAAGACATTTCGACAATGGTAAAACAAGACCAGCAAAGCCGCCCGATGTGCCGACAAATCCCGATAGGAGCTGCACATATCTCGTTCTCAGGGCAACACCGGATGAGACATCCTACGAGTAAAACCAGACCTCGAGTTTCCACGAGGGGGCCCCGCAGTCTACTCAGTTCGGACCAACACTCGAAGGAGCACTGGCCCGGGGGGTTAAAATAAGATGACCCTTGAGTCTGCAGAACCCAAGGGAAAAGGGGATAGGTGGTAGCAAATGGTAAAACCAAGGTTGGGCCTTGCTGGAGGAGTTTTATTCAAAGCGAACTGTCAAGGGGGTCCCATATATCACCCAACCGCGTAAGGAACGCAAAATCAAGGAACATAACACCGGTATGACGGAAACTAGGGCGGCAAGAGTGGAACAAAACACCAGGCATAAGGCCGAGCCTTCCACCCTTTACCAAGTATATAGATGCATTAGTTAAGATAAGAGATATTGTGATATCCCAACATATCCATGTTCCAACATGGAACAAACTTCATCTTCACCTGCAACTAACAATGCTATAAGAGGGGCTGAGCAAAAGCGGTAACATAGCCAAACAACGGTTTGCTAGGAAAGGTGGGTTAGAGGCTTGACATGGCAATATGGGAGGCATGATATAGCAAGTGGTAGGTAGCGCGGCATAGCAATAGAGCGAACAACTAGCAAGCAAAGATAGAAGTGATTTTGAGGGTATGGTCATCTTGCCTGAGATCCCGATAGGAAGAAGAACGAGTCCATGAAGAAGACAAACGCACGTAGTCGAACGAATCCTCACAACTCCGGAACGAAACCGAAGGTAACGAGAGAAGCAACCCGGAAAGAAACAAACAACATAGTAAACAACCACCACATACACATGGCATGATGCACAAACAAGTATGATGCATGTCCAGTTTAAATGAAGCATGGCATGGCAAAATGCAACAAACAATACTACAAATCCAGTGGAGCTCAATATGTAACAAGTTGCATATTGACGAAACACCACATCAAATATTTAGTTCTCTATCGTTTATGTAACCAACAATATTAAATGTTTATTAACATGGCAAGAGGTGAAGCATAAGTAAAACTAACTATTTAAGCAAGTTAAATGAGGCCGGAAACAATCAACAACAATTCCGGAAAATCCTCATGTCCATATTTTAGATTTGGTACTGTTCTGCCTAAAACCATATTTTATTGTTGTTAAACAGGAAAATAAAGTGCAACATGTTAAACTAGGCATTTTTCTACCCCATTTACATATAAAGTTTATTTAAATCCAAGCTACGGTTATTTAGTTATGGAATAAATCATTTTAACATGCTATTTATGCAAAATTAAACAAACAGCAAGTTTAAACATTTTAAACATGGATGAGAGTTGCAAATTATTAATCTACAAAAAATTCTAATCATTTTACATATATAAATTATTTACATGTGATGCACGGTTTGTGAGTTATTAAATGCATGATCTAGAGGGACTTTTCTGTAAAACAGTAAATCCCAGATAATAGCTAAATCGCAGCAGAGGAAAAACACTCGCATCGGGCATAAACTTGCTGGGCCAACAGAGCACAGGGGGGCTGGGGGGGCTGCTCACCCAGTGGGCCTTGGCCCGTTCGATGCAAAGGCTGGAAGAGGCCGGTCCCTGGGCTGCTCCTGGCTGGATCGAACGAGGAGGTGGAGGGGACGCGGTCAACGCACCGACGACCTGCTGCTGCTCGATCTGAACGCACAGGAGGGAGCGCGCGCAGGGGAAGCAGGGCTTGACTGCGCTCGGTGCAGTTCGTGAAGACGACAGCGGCGCGGGACTTGGCGACCGGGATGGCGCGGATGCAGCCGGATCCGAGCGGACCTGGGCGTCGGGAGCCCATCTCCGGTGATGGTGGCGGCAGTTGGTGCTCCTAGTCAGAGAGAAAACGAGAGGGATGAGAGATAGAGGGCAGGCGAGCAGGAGAAGGACGGGAGGAGGAGACACGGCGACCTGTGGTGCTCCGGCATCGCGCTCGCCGGCGCGGCGGAGGAGGCCAGGACGGCGAGGTCGTCGGGACCCTGGACGGCGTCGGCTTGAGCAGCTCGTATGGCGGCATCCAGAGCGGCGAACAGCGGACGCTTGGACGAGCGGGACAGCGACGGAGCGTGAGGAAGCAGGGGCTCGCAAGGGAGATGGCTGCTGCTGGCGCTGGGTTCTGGTTGGAGGAGAGCTTGGGCCAGCTGGGGACTCGGGCGCGAGCGCTCCCGCTCGGGAGGAGCTCCTGTGATTGTGGATGAAGGCGGTTGCGAGGACGAAGGACGACGGGGCGACAGCTCGGGGCTCCGGTGGCGCACGGACGAAGGCACCTACGGGTGCTCGAGGTGGATGGGTGGATCGAGGGGACGGCTCATGAAGGCAGCGTGGTGATCTGGGGGAGGACTGGAGGAGAAGGGGAGAAGGGGCTCGGGCTCCTGTTGGTGGGTGGAGGAAAACGAGGAGAAGGGGATCCCGAGGGGATTTGGTAGAGTGGCGGTGCGGCTGGGAGGATGGGACAGGTCTCCTAAAAACTAGGGTTAGGCTGTTTAAATAGCTAGGTGGGCTAGCTTAAGGCAAAACGGACCCTCCGATCAAAATCGAACGGTCGAGAAAAAAATAGGCTGTGGAGTCCAATAAAGAAAACGGAGATGTTTTATAGATGTTTGGGGATGATCCGGACCCAATGGTAACGATAGTCCGGTTCGGGTTCGGGGAAGTTTTCGGACACAGGCGAGGGGTTTGAGTATTGTACAGAGAGACTCTGGTTTAGACATGAGGGAAAACGAAGAACAAGGGATTTGATGAGCTCAGAAAAGAGAGAGAAGAGAGCGGTCTGGTTGATCTGAGAGAAGGTCAACCGAGACACGGAAGGAGCGGCAACTACTAGCGGATGCAAGTTTTAAAAACAATGACGACAACGAGTGCCGATGCAATGCGGATGATGCGATGATGAATGCAACAAACAAATAAAACACACAACGGTAATGAAAAATATGGAAGCCGTCTGGAGCGTCGGTCTCGGGGCATTACACAAACCTTGAAATCATCATCGGGGCATCTGATCATTATTCCAACATCGAGCTTCCTAGCATTCTTAAATCCATCCAATTGTACTGTCTCCCTTCCTTCTATTGGTACTAAGACGTGATTACTAAGACTCATCATGGAGTTACAATTGCTCCATATTACCAACATGATACCTCCTTTGTATCCAACAGTACTTCATCCCTTCATATTCTTGGGGTATCCACATATCGAGACAAAACTCATACTTATTTTTGTCCGAGGTCCACTCCGTGGAATACCATTATCTTTTCCAGGGATCAAGGGTCCTCACAAGGTACTACCACCCTTAAAATGCACCTCTTCTTCCATAGACCATATTTCTCATATCCTCGAAAATGGTCAAAATCTTTCTTCATAGAGTAACAACTCATAAGATCCAAATCAGTACCAACTATGCTAACTTTATTGATTTTCAAATTATTACAATCTCCTACACTTCCATTACATGCCTCAACTCAACACCTCAATATAAAAGAAATGTTCCCTCTACTACTACTATATTTCTTTTGTTGCAAACTCAACTATTTAGCCCAAGCCTCCTTCTCTTTGGGACAATCTCTCGCAAAGTGCCCTGCTTCATTACAACGAAAACATATTACTTCTGACAGGTCTCGAGGTTTCCTTGTGATTTCAAAGCCTCCTTGGGTCCTCGGCTTCCTTTTTGGGCAACCGCTGAAGTAGTGCCCTGCATCTTTGCACCTAAAACATGTGATATGACTCAGGTCCTTCTTTGTAGAAATTGGGTTGTTCCTAGAATCCAATCTATTTCTCTTCCTGGACTTTTCCGTGCCAATTAGGGTTTCTATTTCCTGTGGGTCATACTCTACTTCCACTATCGGGAATGCTACTAGATCCCCATACAGACAATTTTGGGAGATGTGTCCTTCTCCACATGAATAACATGACTTGGTGCAGGGCTTAATTGGGTATTCTTCGGGTGTGTCCTCCACCTCTTCCTTCATCACAGGTTCTTCTAAAATTTCCATGAGGGCTCCTTTCATTGCTTCTTTCTTCTGCTGGATGGTTCTTTGTACCATGGGGTAAATGTGACACTGAGCAGGGTAGTGGGTAGTCCCTTCACACAAGAAACAAGTAATCTGCCTAGTTGGGCATTCTTCGGCTGGGTGACTTTCTTCACAATGAGGGCATTCGTCCTTATGTTCTTTATGGATGTGTCCTATTTCTCCACAGAACTTGCATGCACAAGGTTTCTTCATATCATTTCCATAAGGCTTCTACTTCTGGGACACAAGTCGAGACTTTTGCAGGGTCAACTTAAATTCTTTCCAAGTGGTTACTCCTTGCCATCCATTGATGGTTTGGTACATCCTCCACCCAGTAGCAGCACCTCTTTCAAAACACTGAAGAGCATGTTGGGTCATATCCTTTCCGACTATAGGGTTATTCTCCATATGATCTTCCATGTTATGAATCCATCGGTCCATCTCCAACTGAGTCATCGGTCCAGAAAATATGGGTTCATCTCAATTCATCCTCTATTAGTTCCAAGGGTTTTAGGGTGGGATAAGAGAGATAGAGAGGGATGCACACAATACAAACAATAGTTTTGAAAAGACGGATTTTATTTTGTGGCTGTCGGAAAACATCAAACAAATGACAGCTCACAATCATCGCATCTAACGTAGGTATATAACAGGGGTTTGGTCTTCTAAAGGTCAATAAATCTTCAAAGTCATCAAACTCTTCAAGTCTTGTTCATGTCTCTGATGGCTTCTTTCGATCGTGCTTGTCCTTCTCAAGTTCTTTTGCCAGATCATCTCTGTTGACGCGAAGTCTCTTGTGACGTCCTTTAATATTACTGGAGTTGCGTTCCAAACTTCTGGGTTTCAACATCCTTGACATGAACCATGATCCTACTGTCCTTCAGTTCCTGACGAATCTCCGGTATCTCGAGGTTTTGCTCCTCCAGCTTGGCTACTTTCAACTTCTGGGTCCTGAGTTCTTCACGAAATGCTTCCTTGTCAAATACAGCTTCCTGAAGGTTCCTCTAAAAATTCTTGATGTAATACTTCAGATCCTGGCGATACACCAGCTAAGGTTAAAACTTCATCTTTTGCTGATTAGGCGCTCCATTTGCCCTTTTGTCATCCAATCCTTCCGAATAAATGCATGCTTAACTCAGCACGGTGACAATAGCATAAGTGAGCAATAACCTTATGGTTAGCCGTGTTTATGCCCATGTCTTTGCCATGAGCTATCAGTCCATAGTTGATATCTCCTGTCCTGGGGTTTTCTTGACAAAAACTTTAATTTTTAACGCTCCATGTTTCGATCTTTCTCCGACACACCTTGATCTCGGTTGTTGACAGCTTCAATAGTCTCACAAGTTCCATAAGGATAGCCTTCCTAGGTCATACCAATCTGGAATTTCTTCAGAGCCTTCAAAATTCTCATAGTCTTCGGAGTCTTCAACCGTTGTGGTTTCCATTACTATTATGCATGGTAAAATCCTCTTCATTCCGAAGTGGTCTTAGTTGTCCGATGTCTTGTACTTCTTGGAGTGGTCTCATCAGTCAAAATCTTCGTGTGGTCAAACGGGGAAAGGGGTATAGTCTAACTAAAAGGGAATATTTGATAAAGCTCAGAAAAGAAGAGAGGTAAAAGATCTTTTTGAAAAGATAAAGTTTTAGAGAAAATCTTTCCTATGGGCTGCCAGTTTCTAGGGGTCACGTCCTACAGTTAACATTTGCTCTGATACCATCTTGTAACGACCCGACCTCAGACGGTCAAGTCTCTGTGCTTAAGTGTCATCCCTGGATCGGTATGCTAACACACACGGTACTCGAGGATTTATTACAGAGGTAAATCACATGTATAAAGTAACGTAAATACTATTACCTCAATCCATATAGCGGAAGTAACAACAAGGTTGTGGATTCCCATCAATACCAACGGCAAAGTTGAGTGTAGAAATCGTAACCCTAACGTATCACTTACTCGTCGTAAGAATCCTACAACATGAGACGTTGCAGCCATGTAGGTCAGTACATTGAATGTACTAGCAATTTCACACTGTAGAGCAATGCTGAATAATGGCTATCACTACATGCATATTTGGCTGGTGGAGGCTCTAGGTTTAATTTTGCATAAAGCTAATTTTTCCCTACAACAAAGGAATATATTTTATTTAACTACAAAGTTTGTTGAAAACATCGAGAAGGTTCCTCCAACTCAACCCCTAAATTAATATCAATAACCCAACAAATTATTTAAGTAACGTGATGAGATTAACATGATAATTCAAGAACCAAATACTCAAGATGTCCATAACCGGGGACACGGCTAACCATGATTAGTTTATACACTCTGCACAGGTTTGTGCACTTTTCCCCACAAGACTCGATCTCCTCCATTGGATTTCTCGCACTACATGATGTTTGAGAAACGGATGACCAAGACACAGTCTTTCAGAAGCATTAACTCTTACTCTGGGTAGACAGTACCACCTACATCCCCTACATCTGCTAGCCTACCACTGAAAGAGGTCACACAACATACTCAACTATGCCAGAGCCCATAATGGCTTGTGGCTGCACACGGAAGTTTCCAGCATGAATAATCTTATGATCCCTTTGAGCCTGAGTGGCATTCCACAGGGTAATCACGCGGGTACTCCGGGATTCCCTTGGGCAAGCACTGGGTTCTCTAGGTGCCCGGGCAAACCACTGGGTGCTCCAGGGTGCCCCAACCAATCCACTCAGATGTGTATTAAAGTAGCCACCTTAAATATCCCTTAGTTAATCATAACTCTCACATCTTTCATGAATTCTCTCAAACCAAACCACGTTTACAAGCATAGCAAAGTAGTGCAAGCATAACACAATAGTACCCTGGGTTTGAATGCAAGACAATAGGTTCCTACCTCATCAACTACTTCCCAATACCCACATGTTATCACATCCTACTCATGCAATGTTCGAGGGTTGAAACTAATGCATAAAAACTGGGTAAATAAGGGATATGATCAAAGTGTGAACTTGCCTGTACTGTTGATGAAGATGATTCGCAATCATAACTCCTGATAGTTCTACTCGTCACACTCCGATCAATCTATCGTGAGCAAGCAATAGTAACCACACATAAGCAATCAAGCAAAAGAATCGAAGAAAAGATCTTGGAAAACTTCGAAAACAAGCAATTAGCTCTTGCAACAGAAAACAATTTCTAACAGTACCAAAATTAGGTGAATTTGGCCTTATCAGAAAGTTTAGGTCAAGAACTTCAATTAGCAAAAAGAATCAATTAAATCAAAGTTACGAAACTCAAGTTATGATCAAAAGAAGTTTGAATATAAATCTGAACAAATTTCAAAATTTGACAATTTCAAAAAGTTGATGTGACAGGTTCACTAGATAGGTGAAAATAAGACGAAACTATAGGCGCTGGTTTCATCTAATTTGGATGAACGAGTAAAAAGTTATGGCTATTTGAAAAATCAGGGTCAAACTGTTTTACGGAAGAAAAATAGCTACGGCTAAAAGAATTCTAGGTCTTATGTATAAGGTAGAGAAAAAACGACTTCGGAAAGAGGAGAAAACTTCCAGCAGTCCCGCCAGAGAGGAGAAAAATATTTTTCTTTAGTGAATCTAGTCAAACCAAAATATTGATTTAACCTGAATCGGATGATTTTTGGAGGCTCTATGGATCTATATTTATAGGTGGAAAAGAGGTTTAAGGGTCAAAGGCTAGGCAATGTGGGACTAAATGTAGACGTAAAAATAGAAAAGAGAAAAACGCACGGGCAAGTGTTCGGCCGGCCGGCGCACGCGCGCTGCAGTTTTTTTAACTTTTTATAGAAAAAGAAATATTTCTAAAAATAATTTTTTTCTCCAAGCATAACTGAAAAAATAAAGAAAAACAGTTACGGACCTGTCTGCTGACTATGTTCCGCACGTGGGTGACGGATAGTTATGGGCCGCACACGTAGTTTGTTTTTTTTTAATAGAAGCAGAAAAGGAAAACTGAATAACCAAAATATAAATAAAATTTTATATAGGCATATTATATATCAAAATTTTGAGAAAAAACATTTTCTACAACATGACATTTTTCGAGCATCAAATAAAATCCACAAAATTTTAAATAAAGCAAACAGTGCTACTGGCTCATTGAAAAATCAAATAAAATATTTTAAAATACCAAAATGATTTCAAACTCATTTTTCTCCACTTTTCTACTATAGGGAATCATTTTACCCTATTTTCCATATATTTTATTTTTGGAGAAAATTAATTTGAATAAAACCCAAATAACTCCAAATTGAAAATAATTTCAAAGGGACTTTAAATTTGATTCTTTTAAACTTCCAACTCATATTTCATATGATTTGAAGAAGTCATTTTATCTTCTCTCATGAAAATCATTGAGTTGCTTAAAGTTTCTGAATTCGAAATTTTTCCAAATGAAATTCAAATATTTTCAAAACCCCTTTCATTTATTTAAATGGAAGAAGTCATATCATCTCCACTCTAGGGTTTTGTATTTGAAAAGAATTTGAATTCATGGAGATCCGAAGTGCAAGGTGAAAGTTTGGGAAAGTCCTTTTATTTCCTCTCATTTAACTTTCAGAAAGTTTCAAATTTCACTCAATTTCACACAAGCAACCACACCACAATCTAACCAACAATCAAAACTATTTATTCAATATAACATTTCAAAATTTAGAATTTTGGGATGTTACATAAATAAACGAGAAACATATACAATTGCTCTATTTCCAAGTTGTTTAGCCAGGTCTGTGTTATCCTTGGGTCTTGGTAGTGTTGTAGAGGTCTTCGGCGTTGGTGTGTAGCGGCTTGGCTGCTCTATGATTTGCCTCATCGCCATTTGCATGAGGTTGCTCTAGGTCGAGTTAATCTATTGGATCTACAATTTGTCTATTTTTCATTTACATATTCTACTAATAGTATGCCAACTCTCAGATAGCCTGATCAAGATCTGCCTTATATGTGTTGCAGTGAAACAATGGGAGGCAATGAGGTTTACCATCGAGGTTTGCACATGCATGGCCCTTTGGCTAATAGCACATTATTGTGCAGTTGCAGGAATCATTATAATATTTAGGTTTTAACAATTTGGTCTTGCACATGTAGGTCCTGCTGTCAGAGGTTTAGACCCATTGTTCGACCCATTTTGCGTATGGGGAAATGAGATGTCCATAAATATCAGTCAAGTCAAGAAACTCGGAAAGATTGTTAGGATAAAGAAACTTGCGACGAATAACAGCAAGATCTTTGTTTGCACGGTGAAGAAGACATCGGTCAACTATAGGATGGTACTAACTATTTTACCTTGTTTTTCCCCTTGTGCCATTTCAAAATTTAGAACAACTATTTGTAAATATCTTTGTTTTCGGTCCTTCCCAAAGCAGTTCACCGATGATTACCTCTCAAACCACCTGCATGGTCAAGGGGCGAGGAAAGTATTCATTCAACACCCACGGTACAACATTGAAGTCTTCCTCAAGAGGACGAACGTTGGGCGGGCAATTATCCATAGCCACTGGCCTAAAGTTGCAAGGACATTCAACATCACTGGAGGCTTAATATTTGCCTTCCGCTTCTGCAGTTTCCCAGATGAGATTCATCTATCTATTTACCGTGCATGATGCTACTTTCCAAAGGTTTTCGATGTTGCATGTGAAACTTGGTGTTGTTGTGTAATGGCATAGCTTGCTATATGCCTATATGGTGTAACTGAGTGCTGAAGCTATCTGATGTAATTCAACTATAAAATCCTGGTTGTCGTAATACGGATATGAAATATATGGTGTGTTTCATAAGAAATGTCAATTTGATTACTAAATGGATTATCAATAGTAGACCAATTAGCCTGCTTATTGGGGTTTTCTATTGCAAACATTTTCTCAGACAACACCATGGGCGATGAACTCAAACAACCCACACGGTTTCTAGAAAGTAGGCGTGTTGAATCAATGAAGAATCACACACGACTTCGGCCAGAGAACTATTTGCGTTAGGCCACCTTGCACAAATGTGTCCACATAAAAAATTGTGTGTGATATACATACGAACGGAAATATTTTTCTGGGATTCACTGTGTGAGATGTACATACGAACAGAAATCTGATGCCTCTTCCGATCGCACACGAGCTCATTTTGCTCCGCATGTGACCGGAGGACCTATCCCCGACGGTTTCTGGGTCGTGTGGGAAGGACCTCCCCCCATCGCACACACACGCAAGGCAACAGTTTAAAACTCCGTGCAGACGTTTGTATAGCACGTCTCTGCACCGGTGAAACAAGTTAATGCAAGAATTATCTCCACAAAGCTCAGCATACAAACCTTTCAGCCAAATTGATTATTTACATGCTTCTGCAATAGCCATGTATTCTTCTTTCGTGGTAGATTGAGCAACTATTGGCTGCAACTTTGCCCTCAAACTCACGGCACAACCACCAACAGTGAACAGATAGCCTGTAAGGGACCTCCTCTTGTCCAAATCGCTGGAAGCAAAATCTGAATCCACATAGCCAGCTAATCCCTCACCAGTTCTGCCGAATTTCAAACAAGCATTGGAAGTGCCACGAAGGTACCTGAAAGTCCACTAAACAACCTTCCAATGTTCTTTACCAAGGTTAGCCATGTATCGACTGACCAAACTCATTGCAAATGACAAATCAGGCCTAGAACAGACCATGACATACATTAAAGAACCAACGGCACTGGAATATGGAATTCTTGACATATACTCAAACTCTTCATCATTACTATGACAATGAGAAGATGATAATTTGAAATGAGGAGCAATGAGAGTGCCTATTGACTTAGCATCATGCATATTAAAACGATGAAGAACTTTCTTAATGTAACTCTGCTGACTAAGAAATAACAAACCAGAATTTCTAACCCTCGTAATCTCCATACCTAGAATTTTCTTAGCAGCACCAAGATCCTTCATCTCAAACTCACTACTTAAATGTGCCTTTAAAGTAGTGATATCTTTCTTTCCCTTGACAGCAATCACCATATCATCAACATATAACAGCAAGTATATAGGTGATCAACAAGTTTAATGTAAACACAAATATCATATGCAGACCTCTTAAATCCATGTGCTATCATAAATGAATCAAACATTTTATACCACTGTCTCGGAGACTATTTCAAACCATATAGGGACCTCTTTAACTTGCAAACAAATTTCTTCTTACCAGGCACTATGAAACCTTCTGGTTGGTCCATGTAAATCTCCTACTCCAATTCACCATGCAGAAAAGCGGTCTTGACATCTAACTGCTCAAGCTCAAGATCATGCATAGCAACAATACCAAAAAATGCATGAATGGAACTATGGTTCACAACTGGAGAGAACGCGTCATTATAATCAATACCTGGTATCTGACTGAAGCCCTTAGCCTCCGCTTCGGCACAAGCCTACCGGCAACGGGCCTCGCTCCACTCGCTCGTCAAAAGTTAGTCTCTCTTTATACTTGAATTTGGAGCATAACATAATGTACATCTTCCCATCCGACATGGTTACATTTATGACTTACGAGATACATCAGTGTTCCGACCTCATGGGAGCTATGACGACGATGGAGGCAAGGTGACTACGCTAAGGTGGTTAGATTAATATTTCCCAATCGAGAGCAATAACCATGATATAGAGAAGACAGAGAAATCTCGTGGAAGTGGTTCATGGTAGGGGTAAGATGCTAGGGTGTGTGTGTGTTGATGTCGAAGAAGAAACCATGCCCCTGACTAGAGGTATGACAAGTGGCAACATGATTGGCAATGGTGATTGTTGGGGCACTATGGTTGTGGGTAGAGACAGAAAGTGAGATGTCAATTTTAACCATAGGCATGGGTATCCGACCCGCATGGGTAGGGTATAGGAACATTTGTGTCCAGTGCCCGAGCCTTACCTGACTAGTCGGGGGTAGAATGGTACTATTTTGTGCCTATAAGTATGCCCAGATCTTGCCTGATTATGGGGCACTATGGTTGTGGGTAGAGGAGACAGAAAGTGAGATGGCAATTTTAACCATAGGCATGGGTATCCGAACCGCATGGGTAGGGTATATGAACATTTGTGTCCATGGTCAGTGCCTGAACCTTACCCAACTAGTCGCGGGTAGAATGGTACGACTTTGTGCCTATAAGTATGCCTAGATCCTGCCTGATTATCTTGCTGGTGGGCACATGTTTTATAAACCCCAAGTTATCAAGTCTTTGTATGTAAGCTCCGTATCCCACCCCATCCTCCTTGCAATAACCAAATTCACAGCCATAGAAATCTCTCGATGGCTCGCACCTATGAAACTAGCTATTATGTCATCATTCTTTGATGTTGTGTTGACCTGCTCAATGGGTACCCATAGGGCACTGATACAGCATGGGCATGGATATTTACCCGACGGTTATGGTACGGCCACAATTTTACACCCATGAGAACACATGGATATGGGTATATACCGGATCGATCTAATCACTATGCTCCAGATACAAGTCTCGAATTCGAATTGCAATCAGCCTCTCGTTGTTCTTGTGGAAGAAGAAGAAGGAAAGTAGGTGGGGAAAGGAGAGGAGAGAGAGTCGTCGTTCGTTCTGATCCTTCTGGATACCATCTCCCTGGTCGCTCGAGAGGATAAGTAATCGGTCAGTGGCAACGTGGGCTCAGCGGCCCCACTCCAGCCCGACGAATCTCCTGTTAGGCTGCACGATCCTCTTGGGCTTGTTGTCGACCCGCCTTGCCACCAGGTATACCTGGCCATGGGCCGGGCCGGGCCGGGCTTGGGTTGGGCCTACAAAAGCCCACGGCAGAAAGCTGAGGCCCAGGCCCTCCCAGGCCCTACCATCGGGCATACTTTTCAAGCCCAAGCCCAACCCATTTGGTAAAAAGCCCTGAAAAGCCCTTAGGGCTTAGGGCCGTGGGCCGGGCCTCTTCCTTAAAAGGCCAATATGCCAAGCCCAAGCCCGTCCAGGCCCTGCTGGTGGGCTCAAACCTTAGGCCCAAGCCTGGCCCACAGGCAAGCACATCGGGCCTAGGCCCTGGATTTTAGGGCCGGGCCTGGGTGGGCCAACAGGGTCGGGCCAGAGATGGCCAGGACTACCACCAGGCCATCGTTGGCAGTGTGGCTCGCTGTCGTGGTAGCCCCCTTGGTCGTGGCTGTCAAGGCAAGTCGTGCGCTGACATCCGCTCCTCCTTGAGAGTTGGCTTGTCCCCAAGCCAGGAGAGTGGGGTAGCGGTCTTGCATCGTCTTGGCGTCTTCCCAGATGGCGTCGAGGACGGAGGGATCAGACCAGCGCACGAGCACCTGTTCACGTCGCCCTTGCGGCGTGTGGCGCCATCTTGTACTGATGATCTCGACCGGCGTCAGAGGTTCGTCCGTTGGGGTTGGCAGCGTCGTCTCGACTGGTGTAGTAGCAGATAAGGCTCGGCGTAGCTGCGACACATGGAAGACGGGGTGCACCTGGCACCGGCGGGTAGCTCGAGCTCATATGCGACGGGGTTGACGACATGGATGATCTTCTAGGGCCCGAAGTAACGAAAGGAGAGCTTGTGGTTGGAACGACGGGCCACCGTTGTCTGCACATATGGCTGCAGCTTGACGAAGACGGAGTCCCCGACGACAAAGGATCGATCAGAACGTTTCTTATTAGCTTGACTCTTCATAATGTTGCGTGCTCGATGTAAGTGCTCCGAAAGAACTTGCTGCATGTGCTTGCGCTCTTCAGGCCAGTCCTTGAGTTGTGGCAACTTGCATGTGGAAGCGGCTTCGATTCCCCAACGACGTGGCTCATGGCCATAGAGAGCTGCAAAAGGGGATGTATTGAGAGCAGAGTGAAAGCTGGAGTTATACCAAAATTCTGCCAGAGCCAAGTATTGGTGCCACTTGTTTGGGTTGGCGTGGGTGAAGCATCTGAGGTAAATCTCCAGGCACTGATTGACACGCTATGTTTGCCCGTCTGTCTGCGGGTGATACGGCGTGCTCATATTGAGCTCGGTGCTGATAGTCTTGAAGAGCTCTCGCCAAAAGCTGCTGGTGAACACGGGGTCTCTGTTAGAGACTATTACTTCAGGTAGGCCGTGCAATTTGTAGATGTTCTCCAGGTAAGAATGAGCCACTTTCGCCACCGTGAAGGGGTGGCTGAGCGCGAGGAAGTGGGCGTAGCGAGTAAACTTGTCGACCACAACCAGAATGCAATTGAACTTGCCAGAAGAAGGAAGGCCATCAATGAAGTCCATGGTGACTACCTTCCACGCACCATCTGGAACTGGGAAAGGTTCGAGCAGGCTGGGGTAGCGAACGCGCTCTGGCTTGGCTTGCTGGCAAAAGGAGCGCGTATGATCTTTCATCTTAGGCCATGTGAATAGACGGCGGAGGCGCCTGTAGGTCACCGGTACTCCGGAATGGCTGCCCATTGTGCTGTCATGGAAGGTGTGGAGCATGCGTTGTTGTAGAGAAGGAGAGCCTCCGAGCCAAATTATGTCTCTGAAGTATAACAAGCCATCGCGCATCTGGAAGCGCTTCTTGGGATCCGGTCGTCTATCAAGGTCGCGTATAATATGCTGCACTTGTGTGTTGGTCCCGTAGCTGGCCACAATATCATCCAGCCAGGTAGGTTTGCAAATTGAAACAGCTGTGATGGAGGCGTTTGGGATGCGGCGAGACAGAGCATCAGCGACTGAATTGGTTGGTCCCGGCCGGTAGTAGATTTTGTATCTGAGCCCGAGCAGTTTGGTGAAGGCCTTTTGTTGCCATGGGGTGGACATGTGTTGACCATCCAGGTGCACTAAGCTATGTTGATCTGTGCGAATGATGAACTCTTCATTCTGCAGGTAAGGGCGCCACTGTTCAATTGCCATCAGAATTGCCATGCATTCTTTCTCGTACGTGGATAGGCCTCTGTTCTTGGGACCCAAAGGCTTGCTCATGTAAGCAATATGGTGCCCTTCTTGTTGGAGTACTGCACCTACTCCATATGCACACGCGTTCGTGTTAATGGTGAATTTCTTGGTGAAATCAGGCACTTGAAAGACTGGTGTTGTGACTGGTTTCAGTTTCAGAGTATCAAAGGCTTGTTGTGTGTCACTTCCATACAAACTGCTGGTGTTTCTTGAGGAGGTTGAACAGTGGTTGGGCAATAATTCCAAAATGTTGGACAAACTTTCGATAATAGCCAGCGATGCCGAGGAATCTGCGCACCTCCTTAACACAAGTGGGTGTCAGCCACTTCTGAACTGTCAAAACTTTGCTGGGATCGGTAGAGACACCCTGCTCGTTGATGACATGGCCGAGGTAGGCGATCTGTTGTTGTGCAAAGGAGCACTTGGACTGCTTAACTTGCCATTGATCTTCTCAAAGCAGTCGCAAAACTTGTCTGAGGTGTTGTATGTGATCAGTCAGAGTCTTACTGAATATGAGGATATCGTCAAAGAATGAGATGACGCAGACACGGTTCACTGGGCGAAGGGTGGTGTTCATGGCACCATTGAAAGTTGCTGGTCCCCCGGCGACACCGAACGGCATGACCCGGAATTCCCAATGCCCTAAGTGAGTTTGAAAGGTCGTCTTGTATTCTTCCCCCTCTGCCATGCGTATTTGGTGGAATCCAGCGCGCAAATCAAGTTTAGAGAACCACTTGGCGCCTGCAAGTTCATCCAAGAGCTCATCAATGATAGGCATTGGGTACTTGCTGACCACTGTCAGAGTTGAGGCGTCTATAATCCACGCAAAGGCGCCAGGAGCCATCTTTCTTCTTGACAAGAAGGGGTGGGGAGGACAATGGTCTTGAACTTTTTTGAATTACACCAGTATCGAGCAGTTCCTGAACTTGTCGCTCGATCTCTGTTTTGAGCTTCGATTTGTATCTGTACGGACGCGAATTGACTGGTTGGGCGCTGGCCATCGGGAGAATTCCGTGGTCGCACTCGTGACGTGGTGGAAGGCCGTGCGGGTCTTCAAAAATATCTGTGAATTGTTCTAGCAGGTGCAGGACTTCCGTTGGAATTGGTGTGTCTGTTGTGTTGTTCTCGTCCAGAGAATTGAGGTGAATAACATGAGCGATTGAGCCTTGCTTGCAAGCTTTGAGCAGTTCAGGGGCACAGATCAATGAACATTGTGTTTGGTCAGACGACACCGCTGACATTTTCAGTTGCCCGCTTGGTGTTGTGACTGTCATATGCTGCTTTATCCAATCAATGTTCATCGGGTTGTGCTTGCGTAACCAATCCATTCTCAATATGGCATCATATGATCCGAGCTTGAGAACCTTAAAATCAGTCTTGAACTCATCCTCCTGGAGGAATAAAGTGAGTGCAAGGAATGGTGGCGCCGTCGACAACGCGCACACGGCATGGTCGTGGCAACAGAGTGATCCCCGAGAGCTTGGAGGCGAAAGAGCTGTCCACAAAGGAGGTGGAGCTGCCGGAGTCAACCAGAAGCAGAACTTCATGCCCTTGCACCCAGGCTTGGAGTTGGAGAACACCCGGAGCAGATGAACCATCTTCAGCTTGGCAGGAGATGGTGCACAAATTTTCTTCGTCAGAGATCAGCGAATCTGGTGGCGATTCTGACGCTGCGTCGTCCAGACTGAACATGGCGAGTAACTCATCCACAATGTGCATCTGAACAGTAGGGGGGCACACATGGTCCTTGCCCCATTTCTCGCCGCACTTGAAGCAGAGTCCCTTCACGCGTCGGAAGGCGCAGAGGGCGGCCACCTTACTGGCTTCAGGTGTAGTGCGGCGGCGTCAGTACCGCGCCTATCTTCAGAGTTTGCCATAGGCATTGCAGGTCGCCCAAAGAAGGATGGTGACGCCGTCCTGGGAGCTTGGCCTTGGCCGCGGTTGGCATGGGGAAGACGATCGTACAATGGCTCGCCGTCGGCCACTTCCTCCTGAAGCAGGGCCAGCGAGCACGCCGTGTCTAGGTCTGGTGGACGCTGCATGAGCACCACCGCTCAGATGGACGCTGCATGAGCACCACCGCTCAGATGTCCGGTCGCAATCCCTCAACAAAACGTGTCAAGAAAAAATACAGGTGAGTAGATTCTGAGTATGAAATCATGTGATTCATCAGATATTCAAAGCGCTCAATAAAATCAGCAACTGAGGTGGTCTGTTTGATGGCATAGAACTGGCGGATAAGCATCTCGAAACGAATGCAGAGAAGAGAGGCAAAGGACTCCCAGTCCAATCCAACTAATTTTTTCTGCACAGATTGCAACCAGATTCCTCCTGGACCAGAGAAATTCAGAGTCGCCATTGGTACACGATAGGAGTCATGGATCGAAAACATCTGAAAATACTGCTCACATAGAGTTTTCCAGAGTTGGGGGTTCTCGTGAATGGGTTATATCACCCCTATTTTGTTTGAAAAGACCATCCAGCCAAAATAAAACAAAGGAAAAGAAATAGAACGCACCTCCTTAAATAAATATCTCACCTATCAAACTCAAGCAAGAGTCGAACCGCTAGCTTTTTGTGGCCATGGGAACCGGCTGGGACACCCTCAAACCCCCTTTTATTCTTAAAAAAGGGATCGGCACTAAGGCAAGCACGGAGGATGACAAGGGAGGTGGATGGGAGAGAACGAGCGGAAGGGGAAGCGTACCCGTGCCCGGGAGTACCCCCGGTGACTCTTTGGTCACCGGTGGTGGCCCCCCGGTAAGATCGACATCGTCGTGGCCACTTGGCCCGTGGAGGCTTCCTCGCGCGGCGAGAAGCGGCGGCGGAGACGGAAGCAGGGGCGCCGCTCCACTCGACGAGTGCGGCGTGGCCGCTTGTAGCGAGGCGACCGTGGTCTCCAGCTTGGTGAAGCGGGCTTCCAGATCCGGCTTCCAGCAAAGCAGATCGTCGATCTGGGACGTCTGCGCTTGTAGTTGCTTGTCTTGGTGCAGCTTGTCGAGATATTCCTTGAGAGCAGGATCCATGGTGGCGAGCAGAACTTGCCGCGCGTGGACGCGGTGGCGGGTTTCCAGGATGGAATGCGGCAGATTAGGTGGTGTGAGGTCTCTAATACGAGGATGTTAGGTACCGGATCAATCTAATCACTATGCTCCAGATACAAGTCTCGAATTCGAATTACAATTAGCCTCTCGCTGTTCTTGTGGAAGAGGAAGAAGGAAAGTAGGTGGGGAAAGGAGAGGAGAGAGCCGCCGTTCGTTTTGATCCTTCTAGATACCGTCTCCCTGGTCGCTCGAGAGGATAAGTAATCGGTCAGTGGCACCGTGGGCTCAGCGGCCCCACTCTGGCCCGACGAATCTCCCGTTGGGCTGCACAATCCTCTTGGGCTTGCTGTCGACCCGCCTTGCCACCAGGCCATCGTTGGCAGTGTGGCTCGCTGCCGGTGGTAGCCCCCTTGGTCGTGGCTGTCAAGGCAGGTCGTGCGCTGACAATAGAATTATTGTACCGGCGTCACACCCTACCCGCTGCCATCGGGAGACAGTAGGGGTGCTCGATACAACTCTATAATTCTTGACTCGCGGGGTCTAGTATCTTAAACCAACCACATGAAGTTTTAACTCCGGTATTTGCACGAGAAATCAATGCTACTGCATCCAAACGCATTGACATTTCTCAGAAGGACGAGGTGTGCCAACCAGACACATCCAAGAACGAGCGGCCAGTTCACACCATCCAAACTATAATGTACGCACCTATATATTCTTGACTACTACTACTTCCTGCTTTTTTTTTTGAGAATCGACTACTACTTCCTGCTAAACTAGCATGCGAGGAACTAAACCCCGAATCGAGGTTGCCAACTTGGCCCACAACCAGCCCTACAACTCTTGGTCAGCAAGGAGCGCGAGATCTAGAGGTTTCATCAGTTGAGAACTAGCTTCATAATCAGATCGTTCCAGGCGTCGATGGGCCCTGGCACGCACCAATGCAGGCAATCATTCTGAACCGATGAGCCATCCTTGTTGCCCTGTGCAAATGGATGGAACATCCTGTAAGGACCAGCATGGCCGTCAGGTCTCATGGACGAAATGCTGTAAGTGTCCAAGAGCTTCAGTTTCACCGCGTCCCTTGAGCTATTGGCCGCTGTTACGGCCTTGTTGAACTCCTCAAGCTCAATCCCCCTCATGATATGTTCCATGTATTTCCCACCGTACTCTCCCTTCTTGTAAGGCAATACCCTGTTACAGGTTCCGCCGCTGAACCACTCGCCATTCTCAAAGTGATCAGGCGCCCAGGTTCTGAAGAGGACAACTGGCTTATGGTGCGCCGAGGAGATGAATTTGAGTACCTCTTGTAAAGTCCTGCGATACAAGTGCTCAAACCCGACTTCAGTTAGGTTCTTGTCCTGGCAATGATGACAGCCTAACACCTTACCACTCTCCCAGTAGACCGCAGTCTTAAGAAACCATTGTCCACCGGCAATCACAACATAGTCAAACCTCTCGTACTGACTTATCCAGGTTGGTTCAAGTATGTCAAGGTGAAGCTGGATCTCGGAAGTGGACTCGCCATTCTCATTTTCAAAAACCTCTGATTTGACGAGGAAGGGAGCCCAAACGAGGGACACAGTGAAGTTGTATGATTGGAAGTGCCATCTCCTATTTTTGAATTCTTTATCATGGTAGACCTCAACAGGTTCATCAGCCTAAATAAACAGCAAGCAGGTCCAATAATAAGGATACTATACCACTACAAATGCAAGGTATAGAGGGGAGAGGCATGTTACATAAGTAATGCATTGTTGTTCTAACCCAACTAGAAGTACATTCAAATAGTGCACACAATTTATAAATATGAGAAAAAACACCACTTTTGATGCTAAACTACTGGCATCATTCACATTCGTCTTCAAACATTTTTTGGGCTCATTTGAATCCATAAACTATCAATATGTCAGCCTATGTGTGTAAAATTGGTTACAAAATATAACTGCAATCTGTGCAAAAATAAAGTAAATATGCTACATTTTTTTGCACAGATAAATGACCATATACTTTCAAACAAAGATTTACATGCATAAACCTCACGTCACAACCTACATACAAGATTCTCTTCAGATATTTTCAAAATTTCAGAAGCGATCTTGCATTAGAGAAACTGGCCAGGGGTGAACTGCTCTGGATACTACGGAATACAATAGTTTAGGGGGTTACGTATCATAGCATAATTCAGTGTATGATCCTCCAATTGTAGTACTCCCTCCGTTCCTAAATATAAGGTGTATTAGTTTTTCAAAAAGTCAAACATTGTCTATGTTTGACCAACTTTATAGCAAAATATATAAATATTTACAATACTAACAATATAAAATATGAAAATATATTTCATGGTGAATCTAGTGACAATGATTTGGTATTCTAGACATTGATATTTTTGTATATAAACTTGGTCAAAGTTAGGCAATTTGACTTTCTTAAAAAATAATACACCTTATATTTAGGAACAGAGGGAGTGTCTCCTAATGAGGAGAAACAAAATTTCCTTTTAGGGCATTTAAACATAAAAAATAAGAAAATACAGATACGAGCATGATGCTTCAAGTAAGCATTAACAGCAGCACTTCAGTGTGACAAATTGATAATTAAAAGGAGGAGTCATGTAATGTGGTATAATTTACCTTAGACAGAAGGCATATCAAGGACTGAACTTGGTTACGAAGAATGGAGTCACCGATAAGGCCCCATGCTTTGTTCCTCATAGCACCTAGAAATCTAATTTCATCAAACGGTGGCAAATCACATTCATAAGGTTTCCACCTCCAGTGAAGATATCCAGTGTCTGGTCTACCATTCCTCATACAATTTTGGTGATCATCAATAAATCGACAACTTGAATTTGTATAGGCTGGGCCAGAGGGATTTGGTAGCCATTCTCCATTGAAAAGGTCACATTTTCCTATGCAAGTATATCCACGTCAGATTCTGGAAATCAGAAAAGTGCAGAAATAAGCAATTCAGCTTAAAACGTTTTTTTTCTTCTTTCAGATTTCCAAGAGAGTAAATCCTTAGGTAAAAGAGTAGTGAGGCGGGTGCATTCAGGTAACAGAAACTGAGAACTGCTCCACTGAGTCATTAATCTTGTCCATTTTGCGAAAACCTGAAAACATGGCAATAGAAGGCACCTGGTACTAACTGCCCCTGATTCTCTAGGCTATGCTTGCTTTTATTTTCCAAAAGAATAAAAAATAAATCGGTACCCCTGATTCTCTCTCTGTTTCGGCAAGAAAATTATTGGATCTGAAAATGATCGCTTCCAAATTCCTTATAGAAAGTTAGAAACTAAAAGATTTGATCTGAAATTAACCAAAACTGCTCTTCCTGAAGACCACCCGTGGAACTTGCCCATACATCAGGACGCAAGGCCACATGCTCATCGTGGCACAGCATCTTCGTAGTGGCAAGGTTGTCTTGATGTGCTGGTGAAGGTCATCACCGTGCAGGTGAGAGTCTATGAATGCTCATGAAAGGTTATCGTCCATGCGCTCATGAAGGTCACAAACACCTTCATCCTTGCTACAGCATTCTTCACTTGCTCCGCTTTTTGTCACCAACATCAAGGTCATTTGCTTGCTGCGCTTATTGTCTCGAACGGTCTAGCCACAAGGAAATGTTACCAGCAACATCCATTAACTCTTCTCTTGGATATCGTAAGCTGCTGTACTAGGTTATTTATCATGTGAAAGTGTGGACAAGGATGAAACACAGAGAGAGGATAGGAAATAATTTTCCTTTTTCAAGCTAAAGTTAGGCAGTCAAGCCGGCGTATTGTTTTTGTGGTTTAAACCCCCCCTGACGCGCCTAATCTGGCGTATTCTTTTTGCGGCTTTTAATCTACCCACTCCAACCTCTATCTCAAGAGAACTTGTTAAATTGGGTAAATAGACAAATTAAGGCTCTGATGCGGGTGGAAGTGAGTGCTTTATGTTGGGCTATGTAGAACTGCTGCAATGGTTTTATTTTTAACAAGAAAAATGTTTCCAATTTCATTTTTTTTTCTTTTTTTTGCAGGATAAACATTGGACCCATAGGTGGTGCTTACTGCACTGTGTGGAGGCACGGGTTTCACTGGACTCTGGGTGCAGCCATTTGGAAATGGTAGCACGCTCTTTGTTCAACAAATATGTTGCCTAGAAATAGCATTGATGTTTTATCAGAAAAAAAAGTAATAGGATTGATGTCGCACAAGTTGTAGCTGTTAATCCTGTTGCTCTTTGGTTGGCAAACGCCCTTCGGAGTTGCTTGTTTTTCGGGGTTTTTTCTTTTTGTAAGGATTAAACTTTGCTAAAAATTGGTTGCGCGCATCAACCAATGGAGAGGGCAGGGCCATACCCTATCTGGATAAAAAGCTGGCAGGGCATCCCAGTCAGTGCCAAATGTGTCTTCCTTTGCCACGTGGTGGGACTTTAAAGCAAAGTGCACCAACAAGATTGTGAGAAACTAGAATAGGATGGAACACACAATGTAATGAACACTTAAAGAGTGGCTTAAATACACTGTTAGACGCACAACATGTATAACAGAAAACACTTTTATATCTAGCCAACTGCATGAGAGAAACAAGGGTAATCAGGGCACAGCTTGGTGTACATAGCGTTGGGAATCACTTATTGGATTATCCACTCCAACAAAGATTAGTGACACAAATGAGCAATTCTCAAGTCATGTGACCTGTATGCATACGACTCACAAGTTGTTTGTACCCGAGGTGCAATTTAGTATTCCAAAACATAGGAAACCTGTCGTTGCTCCCAAGATGTTCTTATTTGTGAGGCACCACGACGGGTAAGCACTAATTAATTGACGAAACAACTGCCTATGCGCTACTAAATTTGGCAGTTCATACACAAAAATATGATTAGGCAGATCAGTTAAGGCAAATGACAGTGTTAAAGGCAATGTATCCGATGAAAACTTCATTTCAGTGCAACCCTGAAAAGTATCTTTAGGATATCGGATTCTAGATGGACTGCTTGGATATCAGGTGGATGTCACAACCCAAGCTCCAGAGAGCGTAGTCGTGAGGAGGCTGCTGTGCCATGGCGTGGAGAGGTGGGCGAGAGGGTTGGTGGAGGTGAACCTCCGTTTTCTGGTTTTCCTTATAGATTGATTGATGCCCCTAAGGCTTACACGCTGTCCATTATATGGACGACATCTACTTGATCCCCAAGTTGGATCAGACCCTTTCCTGGCAAAACTCTGAATGTTCCCTAACAAACTATGATTCTTTCCCATCTTATAATAATTCTAATAACTAGACAAGTCTCAGGCTGCAGGCTCTGGACTAGCCCCGCGCACCTAATGCTGGCCCCACCTATGGTCAGCCATGAGAATTTTTGGCATTTTAGACCACCTGATGACTTTCCGATTAAAATAAGACTGCACCAGGGGTCAGCTTTGAGCCCTTATCTTTTTGCTTTGGTGATGGATGAGGTCACACGGGATATACAAGGAGATATACCATGGTGTATGCTCTTTGTGGATGATGTGGTGCTAGTCGATGATAGTCAGACAGGGTTAATAGGAAGTTAGAGCTATGGAGACAAACCTTGGAGTCGGAAGGTTTTAGACTTAGTCTATATCTATACCTACCCTACTAATAAAGCAAGGTGCGTTTCGCCAATTTTTTCATCCGTTCACCGCCAAAAAGATTTATTTTTTCTACCCGAGGTGGTACTAAATTCTTATGCATTTGTGTGCTAGAAATATAATTTCCGTACGTGGGCCGCGCGCCGTGGCCCAGCGAAGCCAGCCCACTTATTTTTCTGCCCACGCAGCTGGGAAAACTCTATTTTTCGCACAGGGCGACAAATAGTCGGAGGTCGCACAGGACAACCAATAATGGGCTGGCCCATTTTTCTTTTTTTTCTGTGTTTTACTTCTATTTTTATTCTCCTTTCCCTATCTTTTTTTCCTTTCGAAGTTTAATTTTATTTTATAATTTATTTCGTAAATTAAAAATTCTCAAAAAACGTTCAGAATTAAAAAACAAATTTTGGAAAATGTTCAGAATTCCAAAATTTTGTTGTTATTTTTAAAAATATTCGGAACTTGCAAAAAGTTGCGCATTTTCTTATAAAAAATTATGGTTTTACAAAATTGTTCGGGATTTTTTTTAAAATGGCATTCCAAAAAATGCTCCAAATTAAAAAATATTCATGTTTTAGTGAAATTTCGAAATTAAAATAATGTTCATGTATAAAAGATACACATTTTCTAAAAATCTTATGAATTTTTCAACAAATATTCCCGTTTTAAAAAAATGTTCACAAATTCAAATAATGTTCATGTTTTTATAAAAAAGTTGGTGTTTTCAGAAAATGTTTATGAATTTTAAAAGATGTTCCCTTTCATATTTTGTTCGTGTTTTTTCGGAAGTGTACATAATTTTCAAAAAAGTGTTCAGGATTTAAAAAATTGTTCATGTTTCCTAGAATATTCAGAAACTTCATACCTTAAAATCCCCTCGATTGAAATGATTGAAAGGAAGAGTAGATTGAATAACTCATGGGCCTTATCTGGCGTACAATAACGGAACATAAATTTTAAATGCCCTTGATCGATGAATGGAAAAATAGCGGATTGATTCCTTCACACGCGGCGAAACCGAGAAGCTCAATGTTCCTTTTTCGTGTGCATACAGGGTTTTGCTTGCACATATAACTCTCACTGACTTTAAATGCATACTATTTTATCTCCCGTTGCAACGCACGGGCATATGTGACTAAAACCAAGTAGGTGCGGTTTCAGTACTACTAGGCACGAGGAGGAGGTCAGCCTTGATGGGCAGATGCCACATAAGGACACCTTCCGATATTTGGGGTCAATGTTGCAAAAGGATGGAGATATCGATGAAGATGTGGAACAATTGAATCAAAGCCGGATGGATGAAGTGGCGACAAGTTTCTCGCATTCTCTATGACAAGAGAGTGCCACAAAAGCTAAAAGGCAGGTTCAATAGGACGGCGATTCGACCCGCAATGTTGTATGGTGCTGAGTGTTGGCCAACTAAAAGGCGACATGTTCAACAGTTAGGTGTGGTGGAGATGCGCATGTTGAGATGGATGTGTGGCCACACAAGGAAGGACCTCCAGAAGCTCCAATGCATAGTGGACAGCTAATGCGTACTGATAATGTCAAGAGAGGTCAGGGTAGACCGAACTTGACATGGGAGGAGTTCGTAAAGAGAGATCTGCAGGACTGGAGTACCACCAAAGAACTAGCCATGGACAGGGGTGCGTGGAAGCTTGCTATCCATGTGCAAAAACCATGAGTTGGTTGCAAGATCTTATGGGTGTCAGCTCTAGCCTACCCCAACTTGTTTGGGACTAAAGGCTTGGTTGTTGTTGTTGTAGACCGCCTGTATGAGTGTAATGACAGAAAGTACCACCTCTGAATGGAATTGGCAAAAAAAAGGCCACCTGCCCCATGGCAGCAAGTGCGGCAAACGACACAGAATGCTTGCCGCCACAGCCTGTGGCGGCAACCTGTTCATGCACTGTTCATCAACTCCCAGTGCGTGTATTGTGCTCATCCCAGTGAATGAACAGTGCTGCCGCCACAGCCACGCCGCGTGTCGCCGTACTTGCCGCCACGGGGCTGGTGGTCTTTTTTGCCAATTCCACTCAGAGGTGGTCCTTTCTATCATTACACGCAGGTAGTCCAAAATTATATTTCACCCCCACGCTACACCACCGCACATCCTGCTCGGCGCCCTCGCGGCTTGTCTTTCCCCTCCTCACAATAGTGCGCCACTCCTTGTTGCCGTCTCATTTTAACAAATTAAAGGCGAGCATCTCAACCACGGGTTACGAGGCGGAGCTTGGAACTCCGTTGCCCATCAAGCTGGGCGGCGGATGCGCACGGAAGCGTCGCCCTCTCCCTCTAAGCCTTGTACAACTTCACATTTGTTGGCAGCAATGGAGACTCGGAGCTGGACTGATAGTTTTTTTTTCCTTTCCAGGAAGACGATGGAGCAAGAAAATCTACCGTGAGGTAA